>NC_062217.1:87931766-88010908 GCF_902686445.1 Sciurus carolinensis | reverse complement strand
TCATGCCTGCCCCTGGGTTTAATCTTTAGTACCAAAAACAACAACAAAAAACCTCAAAAGACCAAACAACAAAACAAACCAGAAAACAACAATAATAACAAAAAACCACTGATGCTCTAATTAAAAAACAAAACATGTGCCAGTATATTTCTGAAATCTTGTTTTCTATTTTTCAGTCAATACAAAGGATTTTGTTATCTGTCCTCTCTCTAGACTACTGAGGGCAACCTGTGGGCCATTTCAAAAAGTCATGTGTTCATAAACCTAACAAGTCACAAGGAGCTTGATGGATTAAATGTATTAAGGGCAATGTAGGGAGTACTATTTATTTTATATCCTGCCCTTTCTTTAGTTGCAACTATCAACTTTCTCTGAATAAAAAACTGAAAACAACCTGCCATATGACCCAGCTATCCACTCCTCGGCCTATACCCAAAGGACTTAAAACCAGCATACTACAGAGATACAGCCACAACAATGTTCATAGCTGCTCAATTCACAATAGCCGGATTGTGGAACCAACCTAGATGCCCCTCAATTGATGAATGGATAAAGAAACTGTGGTATATATATACCATGGAATATTACTCAGCCATAAAGAATAAAAAAAAATTATGGCATTTGCAGGCAGATGGATGAAATTGGAGAATATCATGCTAAGTGAGATAAGCCAATCTCAAAAAACCAAAGGGCAAATGATCTCACTGATAAGCAGAAGATGACACATACAGGGGGTGGGAAGGGGGCAAGAATGGTGGAAGGAGGTACTCTATTGAGGGATAAGAGGGGTGGGAGGGGTGCAGGGGGAACCTGAAAACAATTTCATTCAGAATTATAATATTTATTTTTTGTTCAAATTTATTTCACTTGCCACTGCATTGTCTTTTAAAACATTCAGGGTCCAAATGAGTGTCAACAGTGGAAAAGTGTTACCAGCAATTTAGCATCCCAGGATTCTGATTTCTTCATCTATAAACAAGAGGATGGAGCTAAACAATCTCACCTGCCTTTTCAAACCCAATGATTCTATTATACAAAATTGTTTTGCACCAACAAAAAATAATTAGGGATGAGTTATAAAATACTATGAATCAGACCCAAAGTTCATACTAATTTCCATTTTAAATTTCTGTGTCTACTAGGCAACTAAAATACACTTTAATGTAGAATAGCAAGGCTTTAACTTTTTTCTAATATTATGAATATAATATGTGTAAACATTGAAACTCTCATTTAGCTTTATCTAAACACTATTTTTTACAGCAAGACAATTACAGATTAAATACACTATTAGTGAAAATTAATCAACATCATTAGAAAGAATTCTGTCAGCACCTTTAAGACAGGATAGAAGACATGGATACATACCCACATAAGTATAGTTATCTCATAGTAGACAAAGGTGCCAAAAATTTACAATGGAGAAAAGATAGCTTCTTCAAAAAATGGTGCTGGAAAAACTGGAAATCCACATGCAGTAAAATGAAATTAAACCCCTATCTCTCACCTTGTACAAAATTCAACTCAAAATGGATCAAGGATCTAGGGATTAGACCTGAGACCCTTCACCAAATAGAAGAAAAAGTAGGCCCAAATCTCCATCATGTTGGCTTAGGACCAGACTTCCTTAACAAGACACCCATAGGGCAAGAAATAAAAGCAAAAATCAATAAATGGGATAGATTCCAACTAAAAAGTTTTTTCTCAGCACAGGAAATAATCAATAATGTGAAAACAGAGCCTACAGAGTGGGAGAAAAATCCTTTCCACGCACACTTTAGACAGAGCACTCATCTCCAAAGTTGATAAAGAACTTAAAAAACTTTACACTCAAAATGCAAAGAACCCAATCAATAAACAGGCTAAGGAAATAAGCAGACACTTCACAGAAGAAGATATACAGGTGATCAACAAATATATGAAAAAGTGCTCATCATTCCTAGTAATTAGGGAAATGGAAATTAAAACCACCCTAAGATTTCATCCAACTCTAATTAGAATGGCTATTATCAGGAACACAAGCAATAATAATTGTTGGCATGGAGTGGGGAAAAATGTATACTCATATATTGCTGGTGGAGTTGCAAATTGGTGCAGTCACTCTGGAAAGAAGTATGGAGATTCCTCAGAAAACTTAAAATGGATCCACCATTTGACCCAGCTATTTCACTCCTCGGTTTATACCCAAAGAACTTAAAATCAGCATACTACAGTGATGCTGCCACATCAATGTTCATAGACGCTCAATTCACAATAGCTAGATTGTAGAACCAACCTAGATGACCTTCAGTAGACAAATGGATAAAGAAAATATACAGTATATATGTGTATATATATATATATATATATATATATATATATATACAGTGGAATATTACTCAGACATAAAGAAGAATAAAATTATGGCATTTTCTGGTAAATGGATGAAGTTTGAAAATATGCTAAGCGAAATAGGCTAAGTTCCAAAAACCAAAGACCGAATATTTTCTCTGATAAGTGCATGATGATGTATAATGATGGTCGGTGGCAGGGGGAAGAGAAGATTGAAGGAACTTTGCAATGTGTAGAGGAAAATGGGGTGGAAGTGAGTGGAAGACAGAAGTATAGTAGAATGAAACAGACAGTATTACCCTATGTATATGAATGATTAAATGAATGGTGTGAATCTATATTGTGTACAACCACAGAAATGAAAACTTGTACCCCATTTGTATACAATGAATCAAAATGCAGTCTGTAAAGATGAAAACAATTAATAAAAAAAAGAAGAGAATGTAATTGACCAAATGCACTTGGGTATTAATATATGACTGTAGGCCAACACCACCAAAATATCCAGAGATTACATTCTAGCAAATGTGAGGAATAACTCATAATTAAAATTTATTTAACATTTTAATGTCTATGTCATTGAGGGCTGGGATTGTAGCTCAGTGGGGAAGCATTTGCCTAGCACATGTGAGGCACAGGGTTTGATCCTCAGCACCATTTGGAAATAAATAAATAAAATAAATGTATTGTGTCCATCTACAACTAAAGTAAAAGAAATTAAACATAAGGTATACATCATTGAATACTCATATTTACTCACTTTATAGCTGTTTTCCATGTCATTTTATGGAAAATAGACTAGTAAAGGACACTGTCCCTGATCTTTAGAATTTCAAATCTGAGTCAGTAAATGTGTATCATATTGTGATAACCTAAGTAATACAGAAACCAAAGGTTGGCATGCCGAGGGAGGTGACAAGAGGCTTCCCCTGCAGGGGCTGTGTGGTTGAAAAGTTATAAAGAAAAAGTCCTTGATAAACAGTCATGTCGATTGGCACTCACCTTCTGTGCATGATGATTACATTTCTGAATCTTGACTGGCTAGCCATATATTATAGGAGGAAGGAGGTTAGTGGTTAAGTGCCTAGGGGACAATCAGATAACCTGGACATTCCCAAGTAAGTGTACAGCTCTGCAGTTAACTTAGGGCCATGATACCTGTTTCCATTCTAAGCAAATAAATAAATAAGTATACTTTTCTCAAAGGGTTGTGGTCAGGATTAAATTAGTTAATACATGAAAAGCTTTTAAGGAAGTGCCTGGTACTTGGTTAGCCTTAATAAATGTTATTTCCCTTTGTCCCCCAATTATGGGTTGGAAATATAATTAGAATATTGTTTACCTCACAGGATTGTAGAAGTGCCCAAATACATTCAGTGTTAAAGAAAGAATGTCAAACAGTCCGTGTAGGACATAGAATAAAGATCCAAGATCAATTAATATTTAAGGAGTTTTGTATCTCTAAAAAGATTGGAAGTCATTGTTCTGGGGCTAAGATTGGGGAAGGAAAATACCAACAATGTCTCTTTTTTCACTACTGTGACCTGATATTCTTTAGAGACTTGTGTAGCATTGTGGGACTATTAATAACTCCTGAATCATTCTGGTATTTACAGAGATGATGATAAATAATCAGAATAACATATTAAACTAGCTTTGCCAGTGATAAAGACATTTGTAAATTTTTCTGAGGTTGGTACAGTCTTAGATAATTTAATTTTTCAACAAGTTGTTTAATTTCCAGTTCCAAGTCATAATTTTTGCATTGAGCAGAAATGTCTTGCTTTCTCAGGTGTGTTAATTAAGTATTGGTAACATTCATAGGAATACACAGAGAACTATCTGTTCAGAGCAGATCTGGCAGGCTTTAAGGGCAGAGAGCTTGTGAAATTACTTAATTTCATGGCCTCTGTGACCAAGAATATGTGACCTGTCCATATGCTTCCAAGGTGTAACAAGAAGGCAGAAACAGAGAAGGAACTGGAGCATTTTGAGAGTTGTAGGGTGCTCTGGTGTGATATCTGTAATCTCCCCAATTCACATGTAGAAATCCTAACCTCCCAGGTACAGGTGTCAGGAGATGGAGAATTTGGGAGGTGATTTGGGAGGCAGAGTCCTCGTGAGCTGGATCTGCACACCTGGTAAAGAGTTCCCAGAGAGCAAATGCACTTATGTGAAGAAAGGTGGGAAGACAACGTCTGGGGAACCATACAGCAGGCCCTCAGCAGACACCTCGCATTCTGGCAGTTTGATTTTGAACTGTCCAGCCTCCAGGACAATAAGGCACCAGGCAGGTGGCACTTTGTCAGAACAGGTCAGATTGCCATCTAGGATAATTCTGCTTACCGCCTCACAGAAGGTGATTTAGCACAAGCCATGTCACACATTCTTCAGTTTTATTAGGTGAGTTCAGTAGCTTTGTGGCATAAAATATGGTCTATTTTAGAGAAGGATCCATGTGCTGCTGAGAAGAAAGTATATTCGTTGTTTGTTGGATGGTATATTCTATATATGTCCGTTAAGTCTAAATTGTTGATTGTGTTATTGAGATCTATGGTTTCTTTATTCAATTTTTGTTTGGACGATCTATGCAGTGGTGAGAGAGGTGTGTTAAAATCGCCTAGTATTGTGTTGTGGTCTATTTGATTTCTGGAATTAAGAAGGATTTGTTTGACGTACATGGATGAGCCAATGTTCGGGGCATAGATATTTATGATTGTTATGTCTTGCTGATTTATGCTTCCCTTAAACAGTATGTAATGTCCTTCTTTATCCCTTCTGACTAGTTTTGGCTTGAAGTCCACATTATCTGAAATGAGGATGGATACTACAGCTTTTATGCTGTGTCCATGTGAATGGTATGTTTTTTCCCATCCTTTCACCTTTAGTCTCTGGGTATCTCTTTCTATGAGATGAGTCTCTTGCAGGCAGCATATTGTTGGATTTTTCTTTTTAATCCAATCTGTCACTCTATGTCTTTTGATTGATGAGTTCAGGCCATTAACATTCAGGGTTATTGTGATATGATTTGTATTCCCAGTCATTTGACTCATTTTTGTTTTTTGACATGATTTGGTTTCTCCTTCATTTGGCTATTCCTTTAGGCTAGTTCCTCCCATTGCTGATTTGCATCATTGTTTTTCATCTCTTCCTCATGGAATATTTTGCTGAGAAAGTTCTGTAATGCTGGCTTTGTTTTTGTAAATTCCTTTAGCTTTTGTTTATCATGGAAGGATCTTATTTCATTGTCAAATCTGAAAGTAAATTTTGCTGGGTATAAGATTCTTGGTTGGCATCCTTTTTCTTCCAGGCCTTGGTAAATGTTGTTCCAGGCCCTTCTAGCTTTTAGGGTCTGGATTGAAAAATCTGCTGATATTCTTATTGGTTTCCCCCTGAATGCAATTTGATTCTTTTCTCTCGCGGCCTTTAAAATTCTGTCTTTATTTTGTATGTTAGGTATTTTCATAATAATGTGCCTTGGTGTGGGTCTGTTGTAATTTTGTATTTTTGGAGTCTTATAAGCCTCTTGTACTTGATTTTCCATTTCGTTCTTCAGATTTGGGAAATTTTCTGATATTATTTCATTGAATAGATTGTTCATTCCTTTGGTTTGCTTCTCTAAGCCTTCCTCAATCCCAATAATTCTTAAATTTGGCCTTTTCATGATATCCCATAATTCTTGTAGATTCTGTTCATGATTTCTTACCATCTTCTCTGTTTGGTCAACTTTGTTTTCAAGATTAAATATTTTGTTTTCAATGTCTGAGGTTCTGTCTTCCAGGTGTTCTATCCTATTGGTTATGCTTTCAATGGAGTTTTTAACTTGGTTTATTGATTCCTTCATTTCAAGGATTTCTGTTTGTTTGTTTTTTTCAGTATCTCTAACTCTTTATTGAAATGATCTCTTGCTTCCCATATTTGCTCTTTTAACTGTTGATTGGTGCAATCATTTAATGCCTGCATTTGCTCTTTCATCTCCTCCTTCAATGACTGCATTTGCTCTTTCATCTCCTCATTTGCTTCCCTGATTGTTTTAATTATGTAAATTCTTAACTCCCTTTCTGACATTTCTTCTGCTGTGCTGTCACTGGGTTTTACTGATATAGTACCTAGGTTTATATGGGACAATTTCTTCCCTTCTTTTCTCATATTGGTCAGATGTCAGTGGGACTCTGAGATATTGCAGATTTCCTGTTTGGCTTATAGTGTCCCTGTAGATTTCCAGTATATCACCTCCCAGCCTTCAGTAGCCTGAAGTCTTGGAGGAACTTGATAGTGCAGTGCTTCTGAAGAAAGCTGCCCCTAGCCCGCTAGTGGTTCCAGGGCTTGGAGCTGGCTCTGTACAGAAAGGTTCTCACTGGCGGTCTCTAGTCCACCATCTTGGATCACCCCATGGAAAGAGCCTGCGGCCGAAGGGAGCAGGGCTGCCTGGAGA
The DNA here is from genome assembly GCF_902686445.1 of Sciurus carolinensis. Classification (NCBI taxonomy): domain Eukaryota; kingdom Metazoa; phylum Chordata; class Mammalia; order Rodentia; family Sciuridae; genus Sciurus; species Sciurus carolinensis. Next base: position 88,004,142 of record NC_062217.1, on the reverse strand, counting down.
AGTCTCTGGCTGCCCTGCCCTGGTCCCAGAGGCTGCCTGTGGACTGGAGCTCTCTGCTGGCTCCAGGACTTGTGGCTGGCTCTGTGTAGAAAGGCTCTCACTGGGCGGTCTGCTCCAAGAAGCTATTCTTGAAAGGCGCCTGCTGTCGGAGGGAGCAGGGCTGCTTGGGGGAGTCCCTGGCTGCCCTGTCCTGGTCCCTGAAGTTGCTTGTGGGCCATAGCTCGCTGCTAGCTCTGGGACTAGGAGCTGGTTCTGTGCAGAAAGGCCACCATTCATGTTTTATATTCATGATTAGCTCCATTTTTCTCAAGGTTTGATTTTATTCAAGCAAAATACTGTTTTTAAATATATAAGGCTAAGTTGTTATTTAAGTATATAAAAATACTTAATACTTAAATATATATTTAAGTATATAAAAAGTTGTTATTTTTATAAAATCTCAAGAAAATCTCCTGTGAGATTGGTCATTCATCTATCACTTCACAAACATTTAATGAGCACTTACAATGTACTAAGCACAGCACTAAGTTCTGAGGATGGAACAGTGAGAGAGGTGGAAGATAACTCTGCTCTCATCAGCTCACATCTGACACAGACCACAGAGACAAGAGATTTACATTCCTGGGATCACTCCTGGTGACCTTGCAAATGAGGGTGAAAAAACCTGTTGCAGGATGATATTTGACTTGATGAGGATTATCTTGTTTTAGTTGTTGAGCATATTCAAGAAGCCAATTTAATTTTTAAAAGAATGCAGGGTATATAGAGATACAAGCAAAAGAGGCAGGGAGAACCAAAGGGCAGCACTTACTTACATTTCATATTCTTGCATTCAATTTAAGGAAGTTTCCTGAGTATTTTAGGTGCTCTGTGGAACACAAACAATTTTTCACTTGGAAAAGTTGAAAATTTTAAGAACTGAAACATGTCTCCAAAATTACTTGCCAGTTTTACTTCAGCCAAAAGATAAACTGAACTCAAAAGATAAATGGATATGGATTTCGATGTCCACTGACAACTTTACAAAGAGTTATTTTACTTTCATCAAACTCTTTGATTTTCAAATCATAATACCTAACAACAGCTAACAATTACACAGCAATTTAATGTATGCTAGATATGGTGTTAAATGTTTCACATGCAAAACCGTATTTTATTCTTCCAACACTCTATGATGATAACATCATTATCTCCATTTTACAGATGAGTAGAATAAAACTTCCACAGATGAAGCAATCTAAAGGAGAATGAGGTCTGACAGGTGAAGGTAAGTAGCCTCCACCCTTACAGTGCTGAGGACAGGGACAGGTAGATATTATTTTTTTTCAAATTTAACAAAATCTAAGACCTTTATCTTTTCCATTGAGTTGACTACAATAATTCTAAATAGTAATTTTTTAAGTTGAGTCCAAACTATATATATACACACACACACACACACACACACACACACACACACATATACATATATACATGTGTATATATAAATATATTAGGTTTTCAAAATTTTGATTCATTGTACACAAATGGAGTACAACTATCATTTCTCTGGTTGTACATAGAGTCATATCATTTGCATATTCATACATGTACATAGGGTAATGATGTTTGTCTCATTCGATTATCTTTCCTTCCTCCACCCCCTCTCCATCCCTCATTTCTGTCTACACAATCCATCTTTCTTCCATTCTTTCCTTACCTCCCCCTACTCCCATAATGTATCATCAATCAATTATCAGAGAAATAATTTGACCTTTGGGTTTTTGGCTTATTTCGCTTAACCTGATATTCTCCAACTCCATCCCTTTACAAGCAAATGTCATAATTTTATTCTACTTTATGGCTGAATAATATTCAATTGTGTATATGTACTACAGTTTCTTTATCCATTAATCTATTGAAGGGCATCTACATTGGTTCCACATTCTAGCTATTGTGAATTGAGGTGCTGTAAACATTGATGTGATTGTGTCACTGCAGTATGCTGATTTAAGTCCTTTGGGTATAGGCCAGTAATGGGATATCTGGGTTAAATGGTGGTTCCATTCTGAGTTTTCTAAAGAATCTCCACACTGATTTTCAGAGTTACTGCACCAATTTGCAACCTGACCAGCAACCCCACAAGCAATGTATGAGTGTATCTTTTTTCCCCACATCCTGGTCAACAAGAGGTGAAAGACCTGTATAATGAGAACTACAGAACACTAAAGAAAGAAATTAAAGAAAACCTTAGGAAATAGAAAGATCTCCCATATTCTTGAATAGACAGAATTAATATAGTCAAAATGGCCATACTATCAAAAGCACTATACAAATCCAATGCAATTCCAATTAAAATCCCAAAGATATTCCTTATAGAAATAGAGAAAGCAATCATGAAACTCATTTGAAGAATAAGAGACCCAGAATAGCTAAAGCAATCCTTAGCAGGAAGAGCAAAGCAGGTAGTATCACAATACCAGAGCTTAAACTATACTACAGAGCAATAGTAACAAAAGCGGCATGGTATTGACATCAAAATAGGCAGGTAGACAAATGGTACAGAATGGAGGACACAAAGACAAATCCACATGAAAACAGTTATCTCATACTGGACAAAGGTGCTAAAAAGCTACAATGGAGAAAAGATATCCTCTTCAAAAAATGGTGCTGGGAAAACTGGAAATCCACATGCAGCACAATGAAACTAAACCCCTATCTCTCATCTGGCACAAAATGCAACTCAAATGGATCAATGATCTAGAAATTAGACCAGAGACCCTGCATCTAAGAGAAAAAATGTAGGTCCACATCTTCATCATATCAGCTTAGGACCAGAATTTCTTAACATTACTCCCAAAGCACAAGAAATAAAAGCAGGAATCAATAATTGGGATAGAGCCAAACAAAAAGCTTTTTTCTCGGCAAAGGAAAAAATCAATAATGTGAACAGAGCCTACAGAATGGGAGGAAATCTTTACCACACACACTTCAGATAGAGCACTAATCTCCAGAATCTATAATGAACTCAAAAAACTTTACAACAAGAATACAAATAACCCAATCAATAAATGGGCTAAGGAAATGAGCAAACATTTCACAGAAGAGGATCAAAAAGCAATCAACATATATATAAAAAAGTTCAACATCTTTAGTAATAAGAGAAAGGCAACTCAAAACTACCCTAAGATTTCATCTCATCCCAATTATTATCTAGATTCTATTATCAAGAATACTGGTAGTAAGAATACAAATAACCCAATCAACAAATGGGCTAAGGAAATGAACAAAAGAAGATCTACAAGCAATCAACAGATATATGAAAGAATGTTCAACATCTTTAGTAATAAGAGAAATGCAAATCAAAACTACACTAAGATTCCATCTCACCCCAGTTAGAATGGAGATTATCAAGAATACTAGCAACAATAGGTGTTGGAGAGGATGTGGAGAAAAAGGTACACTCATACATTGCTGGTGAGGCTGAAAATTAGTGCAGCCACTCTGGAAAGCAGTGTGGAGATTCCTTAGAAAACTTGGAATGGAACAACCATTTGACCCAGCTATCCCACTCCTTGGCCTATACCCTAATGACTTATAATCAGTATACTACAGAGATCAGCCACAACAATGTTCATAGCTGCTCAATTCACAATAGCCAGTGGAACCAACCTAGATGTTCTTCAATAGATGAATGGATAAAGAAACTGTGGTATATATATATACAATGGAATATTACTCAGCCATAAAAAATAATAAAATTATGACATTTGCAGGCAAATGGATGAAATTGGAGAATATCATGCTAAGTGAGATAAGCCAATCTCAAAAAACCAAAGGACGAATGATCTCTCTGATAAGCGGATGATGACACATAATGGGGGTTGGGAGGGGGGTAAAAATTGAGGAAGGAGGGACTGTATAGAAAGATAAGAGGGGTGGGAGGGGTGGGGGGATGAAAAAAATAACAGAATGAATCAAAATCTATTCCCTAGGTAAATGTATGATTACACAAATGTTATGCCTCTATTTCATGTACAAACAGAAAAACAAGATGTATTCCATTTGTTTACAATAAAAATGAATTTAAAAAAAGAAAACTGGTAGGTACTTTAAATGAGAGCTCAGTGACTCCGTTTGATATTCCTTTTTTAAAAAGTTACAATCAGAAGAAACATTGATAAAGTAGCCCATGAAAGACTTGGTATGCTCCACTGCTGAAAGAAATAACTGGTATTTAACACCTTCCTATCATGGTCATTAAGTCACAGCAAGCCAAAGCTTCACATTCTCCTTAGCACAAAGAAAACAAGTTAGGCTTCAGCTTCAATTCTCTGATCTTTTCTCTCTCTTTTCTTTTGGGGAGGGGCGGGTTTGCAGGTACCAGGGATTGAACTCAGGGGCGCTCAACCACTGAGCCACATACCCAACATTTTTTTTGTATTTCATTTAGAGACAAGCTCTCACTGCGTTGCTTAGTGCTTTGTTTTTGCAGAGGGTAGCTTTGAACTTGCTATCCACCTGACTCAGCCTCCTGAGCTGCTGGATTACAGGTGTGCTCCATGGTGCCTAGCTGGTCCTTTCTCTTATACAAGAAAACCATTCACCTTCCCTTTAGTATCTGCACCAAAAAAATAAAATAAAAGCAAGGAGGCAGGAAGCAGCATGTCCCATTTGGGATAGACTAAGAACATCATGCTTCTCTTACAGTAGAACATCTGACTTCAGCTCTGAGCTGCCTTCTGTTTCCAAAATCTGAACAAATAATGAGTGAAGAGTTAGGCATATTCATCTATGAAGTAGAACTACTGTGTGTGATAGGTGTTGTTATAATTATTCTTACAGAATACCAAGAAAAGGAGTTAAATATCACTTCCAGTTGGGCACAGTGGTACATACCTGTAATCCCAGTCACTCAGGAGGCTGAGGCAGGAGGATCATGAGTTCAAATCCAGCCTCAACAATTTAGCAAGGCCCTAAGCAACTTAGCAAGAACCTATCTCTCAATAAAATTTAAAAAGGGCCGAGGATATAGTTCAGTGGTTAAGCATCCCTGGGTTCAATCCCTGGTACATTTAAAAAAAAAAAAAAAGAAAGAAAGAAAAAAGAAGCAATGACAACAACAAATCACTTTCTTCAGGAAATGGAGACCTAAATTCTGTTGTCTAATCAGTGCACTTTTTGATAAAAAAAGACTACTGTTTTAAGTCCTGAAATCACCACAGAATATGTCTTTGCCTTAACACTTAGTACATAATTATTTAACAAAATGAATGTACCTAGGAATTAAAAGGGAGGGGGGAGTAAGAGAAGGAATATTCTCTCATTCAATTAAATTAACATGGAAACATCTTTTCCAATACCTTCTAGAAAACCTGCCAAAAACAGAGGATGCATATTACACAGTATTCATGGGTTTATATGCATTTAAATGTATTTGGATAAAGCTGATCCAAGAAGCACATTTAAAAAACATGTTTTAGTATTGGCATAGTTCAAAACCACCAATAATTTCAGAATAATCATTTATTTTTGAAAGCCCTGCTGTGTTAATGAGAGAAACCAAGGAGCAGTTTCTAACATAGTTATGGCTTCCAGCAAAGGGAGAAAAATCATGACTAGAAAGTTCTTTGTGAGCTCTGTTAATTCACTAATTCCTCAAAATAGGATTGTGTTTCAAGTATTCTAGATAGAGGGAACTAATTCATATCTTTGAAAGGGTTTTGAAAAGAAATTTTGGGAATCTCAGTGACCTTTCATATTTCTATGGAAGCTCTTCTTTCTTCCTTCCTTTTTTTTTTTTTTTTTTTTGTTCTAGGGATTGAAATTCAAATTCAGAGGTGCTTAACCACCAAGCTGCATCCCCAACCTTTTTATTTTGAGATAGGTTCTCACTAAATTGCTTATAGCTTTGCTAAGCTGCTGAGGCTGGCTTTGAACTTGAGATCCTCCTGCCTCAACCTCCTGAGGCACTGGAATTACAGGTGTGCACTCTGCTGAAGCTCTTCTTTATAAAAATCTCCCACCCACATACACTTTTCTATATTTTAAATAAACCCAAATACCAAGACCTATGAACTGAAGTAAAAAAGGACTAGAAAATCTGCTTTTATATGCTCCATTTACAAATAAAAATTCTAGTCTGATTTGGGCAGCATAGGTCTCAGTTAGGAGATCTAGTGCTACATTTGGAATACAAAGATGTAGATGTGCTGGGCCCATTGCACAGGGGGTTTGTCAGATACAACAAACCTCTGACTATTTTGATCCCTCACATTCGTCAGTGTCAGATGGGGGTAAGTACATCTAATGTGAATATCCCAAAAGTTGACTGTGAATTTCTCCCAAGAGAATAAACACAACAGCATTTTGAAAGGATGTGTGTAGTTTCGTTGGGAGGGACCTTTTTAAAACAAGTCTTTACAAACCTTTGGGTATGTCAGTGGGGGTAGTGAAGAGCAGGTGGCTGGGGCCTAAGTGATGGATATTGTGGAACCTTGGTCAGCTACCTGGGTCTGGTCTCATGTGAGAAGATTGGGGTGTCAGCAATGGGGAGCCAAGTCCAAAGGAGGACAGGAAGAACTGCTGTGGAGCACTGGAGCTGCAGAAGCAGGAGGGTACAATGAGAAAAGCCTGCAAGCAAATGAAAGTAGTACATGGTACAAGATCAGCACATGAAAAAGTAATGCACATCACTTGCAAAACTTGTATGAGAATATGACAACATAAAGATACAGGGTGACATATGAATGTGTGTGTATGTGTTTATATGTCTCCCCTTCATGAGAGTTCATTAGTTTCTGAAGAGACCTTGACCTTTATCTATCCAGGTGTTGCATCCTTAGGTGATGGTTGCACCTAGAGGTACAGAGACTTCTGGCTTTAGGTAGCTATATCCTCGGGATCAAGGTATGCTAACATAATTAACTGCTTCGGTGAGCACTTAAAATCATAGTTATTGTGTATTTGTTAGAATAAGAACTTTATTCATTTATTATTTATATAAAGTTGTGTATGATACACTACTATTCTTTTTTTGTTTTTAACCATGGCTTATTGCCATAAATAATCTGCAGTATGGTTGATTTCTGTATTTGTACTCTTTGATTCCTGAAAATGCACATTCAATTAAAGCATATGTTTGTGGCAGGAAAGCCATCTCACTACACCTGCCAAGATGTGGTTAAAATCATGAAATTGTGAAACAGTTCACCAGAAATAGGGCTATGTCAGTAACTTAGAAGCCAGCTCTGGTTTCCTCTGCCAGTGCAAAAATCATGTGACATTTCAGTTAAAAGGAATGAGGGCAAAGGACATGCTCTAACACATATAATTGTTTATAAATAATACATATATTATTTTCCCAGTATGGGTCTAACAAAATTATATCATACCCATTGTGACAATGACAGGATTTATATTTTGTGATTGTATTTTGTGTGAAAATTGCCATATTTCACACACACTAGGTCAAAGTATTTGATGCAAACAAAGGTAATGCTCCTTTGTCAATACTTCTCATTGTTTTGCACACACATGATTTTTAGGAAGGTTTCAAATCTACTAAAAATTACCACCTGAGAAAACCAAGGCATTGCTTAAGATGACCCCAAGCAAAAACTGCACAATGGTTCTGATTTCACTTAACACTACTTTCAAGATTACAGTTTGAAAGCTTGAAAGTCAAGGGCATGCCACTACACAACTGAATTGATAGTGGTGGAAAAGGTTAGTGGTCACACGGTAAGTGATGTATCATGTTTACATTTCAAGAACACTAATGTCTTGCTAAATAGGGAGTACATGCTGTATGCACCCAGCAAAAGACATTTAAAGAATATCTGATGCATTCTAACATTTCACAATGGAGGAGTATCTGGCTGGTAAAGATTCACAGATGAAGCCCACAAATAAAAATTCTGTTTAATTGCAACTATACAGAAGGCTGGGCAATGATGGGACTGTATCTGCACAACTACTGATCTATTTTCACAAGTCATTAAAGCACGCTACAAGAAGCAATCAAAGAGCAAAGAAAATGGTTGCAGACATATTTCTTGAAAACATATATGAAATGAAAAAACACACAAATAACTTCTACTTATGAATTCCATCATATTTCAAATGTTCAAACACATTAAATTGGTGAAGCAGAGAGAGACTTACCTGTGACAAACAGGTGACATTATCTCTGTAAGACTGTCAACACACAGTTGCAACATTACTAACTCATTTGTGAAGGTTTGAATTCCCCACAAAGACAGAAAGTCCTTGAGGATTTTTAAAAATTTCTCAGTATTTGCATAATGCCTGACATGGAGATGCTCAAAATATGTCTGATTTCAAATTGGCTAATTATCTTAATGGAGCAAATTTTGTAATGTGTTATATCATTTAAGTTTTGCAGATTATTCAAAAATTAATGGTGATTTAATTACAGTTAAAACTGTTCTAATTAAATAAATACCCTGTTCTTCCTTTCTTGCAAGTATTTATTGAGTTCCTCCTATGCACTGGGTTTTCATTTCAAAAGAAAGAGGAAATCTGCCTAGTCTAATGCACACACTTAAGAACTGTGATAGAAAGATGTGAGGGGCAGGCAGAGAAAGTGATGAATTAAAGCTGCCATCAACAAGGTTTGTGAGTGCTTAGCTGTGGAGAAGGCTGCTATCAAGGAGAGCATGCAACTGAGATGAAACTTTGGAGAACATGAACATTTCAATGGTTTGTAAAGGAAGACAAGTAAATGACATAGAAATGTCCAAGTCATCTTAGTTATATCATATTGAGCAAAAATATTAGCTACATTAGTTATGGCATCATATCATCTTCCATTCTTTATAACAATGGTTCACATTTGAGTTTGCTAAATATTATCCTTAGAGCTTTATTTGTAAAACAGTGCACTAAACCCTCATAATAACCTTGAGACAGGTATTACTAGTAAACTCCATTTTATAGATTAGGAAGCCAAGGCACAGAGATCTTAAACAATTTGCCTAAGGTTACAGAGTTAATATATAGTAACAAATATGAAAATAAGCAGACTGGTCCTTTAGTCCCTACTTTCTTCTCCCCCCTTTAGTTTTAGAGTTTAAGATAATGACATCTTTCAGGACACCTCACAGAGTGGCTATGAGAAGTAAATGAAATGATATATATGAAACCGAGTGACACTCTAAGGAGTTTAAGAATACAAAATGTCACTAAAAATGGTTCTAATAAGGTACACTGTCCATTTCTAGTGCACTCAGACTCCATTCCCCTCTGGAGAAGCATGATGGCAGTGAGGAGTTTGTGGAGAATCACTTTGGGGACCTACCTCCACCACCACAGGATAAAGTATTTACCAGCAATATAACCAGGTATGACTGGGAGCAAATTATTGATTCCAGGTCCCATTTCTAAAACCATATCAGATACCTTTGTCATGCAGAAGGCAAAGTCAGACATAAGTGGTATTTTGATAATTGGCTATAAGGGAGTTGATAATTAATTGGCAATTTAATAAAAACATCTTACATATAAGATCCAGCTCTGTCCAGTCTTTTAACCTGAGTTAACACTGTTATAGATTGAATATCTTTCAAAAATTTAAGAGTGATTTAATTACTCAAATATCTCCTCAAAATGTAGATACTGAAGCCCTGTCCCTCAGTGTGATGGAATTCAGAGATGGGGCTGTGGGGAAAAAATTAGATTTACATGACGTTAAGAGCATAAGGCTCCTGGATGGGATCAGTGTCCTTATAAGTAGAAGAAAGACCAGAGCTCTCTCGTGCATCACTTTGTGAAAACACAGGAAAAAAGCAGTCTTCTGCAAGTTAGGGTGAAAGCCCTCTGCAGAAACCCAATCAGCCACTACCTTGATTGTGGACTTCTAGTCTCTAGAAATATGAGAAATAAATTCTGTTGTTTAAGGCACCCTGTCTAAGACATTTAGATATGGAAGGCCAAACTATGACACATTAAAATTTTAATCTGCTAAGTTCTGGGAAGGAGATATTTTGTTGCATCTTACCCCAGAGGCAAGATAGTGAGGAGTGTAATAACTTGCTGAAGGGCAAAGGTCAATAGCAGACAGGTCTTGGGCCAGCATCACTTGATTCCAAACCCTCTGCTTCATTACTGAGTTGCTTGAACTCTCATTCTTTGTATTTCTTCATGCCAGACCAGTTTTTAAAGTCTTTAAAAATTATTGATGAATAAAAATCTACCTTCAGTACTTTAGATGCCACATATCCCTCTGTGGTCAATTATAACACTAGATTTGTTTGGTGACCATTTGCTACAGAGTAAACCATCTTGAGTTTATTACATCAGGAAGCCCGTTAGGTGTGTGCTCTTGAGACCATGGGCTCAATGTTTGCAAAAATCTGCGAAGGCCCTGTTTCTTGACTCAGAAAGAAAAAAGACTTAACTCTTTCCGTCAACTTGGGTTGACACTTTGCAATGTCACTTCAAATTCAGTACCAGCTGAGTCAGCTAACAGACTAAAAAGAAGAAAGATATTTATTTTTCGTTCATGTGAAAATGTCGTATGCTTTAAACCTCTTAAATCCCAGATCCAGAATTTAAAACTTGTTCCAAATCCTCTTTCCAGAGTTGTGATGATGTTTGAGGGTGTGTGTGTCTTAGAATGCATATCAGTAAAAAAATATAAGGTTGATTTTCAAATCCACTAATAAATTTCAGAAACAAAAATGCCATCAAATAAGCATACCCAAAGGACAAAGTTTAAACCAAAAATATATTAGCCATACAGAGCCCATTCAGGAGGTGACCCTTTTTTATTGTATTAATTACAAGGAAGTATAAAATGGCAAGCTTTTATTAATCAAGCTCTTTTCACTCAGCTATGTAGAACTATAAGGTAGACAAAAATGTAAATAGAGTGTTAAAGTAAACTTGATAATTAAATTCAGGATCGGGTGGATCAGAGGGAAGGCCATAAAAGTTAGGTAGAGGTAAAAATTGAAATCCTAATCCTTTAAAACACTTACCAACGTGGCCACCTTAGCAACATATTTATTTTAAGCATCAATAAGAAGGTTACATTTAACTGAAAATTAAGAAATGACAAATAATACTGCTGAGGTATTTTTTAGTATCTTGCCTTTCATGGTTTAAGGTACTTTCCTACATAATCTCCTCCATTTATTATCGTATCATCTCCATGAAATAAATGGGCAAGACCAGGCATGAGGGACTCAAACTTGCCCAGATCACATTAATTAGGGAGTGATAGAATGGTCAAATCTCTACTTCTGAAATTCAGGTTGGTATTCTAATATCATTCTTCCAACATTTTCTTAAGCATAACTATTACAAACAGAGAATGGGCAGAGATGATGTAACTAATGTTTAAAGGTTTATAACATGAAAAATCCTTCTGAACTTGGGTACTTCTACTTTCCTTGAAAATAGTGCATAAGGGATAGGAAACAACCATTAAAAAGTGGAAAGGAAACCACTTACTTTAGGAGACAGAAGTTCTACTCTAATTTGCTGTGCATACTTAGACCAAAGGGATTACACTGTCTGGACCTCAGTTTTCCCACCAATAAAGTGAAGATATTGAAAGAGAGTTTTCATTGATCAAGTGCTGAGTGGGCTGTATCATGTGCTGTGCTCAAAGCCAGGGAAAGATGAGTCTCCTACTGGAGGACCTCTGTCACACTCAGGCCAACAAATACAATAAATTGTCATAGGTGTGATACTATAGTTAATATGGTGATGCAGATCAGAGAGAAATAGGATGATAGAGCAGGGGATGGTAGCTTTTATAGAGAAGAGAATTTTAAAGCTGAGTTTTTCCAAATTGACTTCCTTGATGATCAAGGTGGTTTGGATAAGGTAATGTTCATAGATTTCATGCAAATAGGCAAGATTTATGGAAGTTGAGATGGGAAGGTGGAAGCCTGGTGTGATACAAAAGGCCTCAGATGTTTGCAAAGGGCAATGTGTGTTGTCAAGGACTTGGACTTCCAAATACAATGAACTAGAGCATAGTTGCAAAGAGAGGAGCAACCCCATTTGCATTTTACAATGATCACTGCAGACACGGTGAAGACTCTGTTCCCAGGGGAACAGAAAGAATCTGATGCAAAGAGAGCAGAGAGGAGCTCAGGATAATACTTTAGGCAAGAGATGAGGAGAGACATTGGGTGAGAGTGAGTCAAAGTTGCTGAGAAATACTTAGAAACAGGAGACCTAGAATCAAACAGTTGTGGGCTTTGACAGAGTTGGCGTTTTGGTGAGGTTTCTGCCTCAGAAACCTCGTAAATGGCAAATGGGAAGAAAATTGAGTTTGGGGATATGAACAAATATATACAATGGCCCATTTAGTGTTAAAATCTTTCCATGGAAGAAAGAGGCAGGGCATTTAGTTTTGTGGGAAAGATCCATTTATTTAGTTGCAGGTAAGAGACTCCTGAAATAGTCCTGGAATGGACATATACTCAGGGCAGGGGAAAATATATTAAAATGAGCTGTTGACAGTACATGGAGTAGAGCAAGGAAATAGAAAAAGTGAAACTTCCAGTCCTTTGCCCCTTGAGGACACATGCAGGCTGCCTCTTCTATTCAAGCTCTGTCTGACTTGTCTTTGGGTATGTGTACTGGATCACTACACTTCTTTAGAGTCATCAGTTGCTTGTGTGCAAAAAGTTTTATCTTCAGATTTTCTTCCTCTCAAAAACTTCTCTGTTCACCATCCATAACCACAAGTTTCTCACATAAAAATAAGGAATCATCTTTGACTCTCCTCTTTCCTTCATTTCCTTCCGTAAGCAAGGATTGACAGTGCCTTCAGAACATGCCCTCATTTCATCCACTACCCTCTTTCCACAAATGCTACTCTAGTGGACCTGGTTACACCCTTCTGATCAAACACATCCTCAGCCTCCTGCTCACTCCCCTGCCTCCTCAATACAATACCATGCCCATAGAGCAGCCTTAAAAACAGAAATCCAATCATTTCACTCTTGAAACCTTCCTATGACTCCAAGTGCTCCACGCTGTACACACTATGTTTCAATTCCTGTCAACCTCTTACCTTGTTTTAATTGGTTTTTTGGTTCTTTGAATGTCCCATGCCTCCTCCCATCTCAGGGCCATGCCAGAGTTGTTTCTAGCACCTGGAATAGCCCATGGAGCCTCCCTCAGCTGGCCACTTCCTGCCTGCTGCCTCCCAGCTTCTGCATCATGTCCTTCAGAAGGCTTTATGTGATCAAGCCCCTTGGCCTGCTGCACCACATCCAGTCATGTCCCTGTAAAATTTTTATCAGCGTGCTTACCACCACCAAATACCTGCTGGTTGTCTCTCTTACTTCACTACCAGTTAAGTCCCAGGAGAACAAGAGTCTTGTTAGTTGTGTTAAATACAGTGTCCTGTTGGGCATGGTGGTGCATGCCTCTAATCCAAGCAGCTTGGAAGACAGAGACAGTGAAACATGAGTTCAAAGCCAGTCTCCATGACTTAGAGAGGCCCTAAGCAACTTACTGAGACCCTGTTTCTAAATAAAAATAAAAAGCCCTGGGGATATGGCTCAGTGATTGAGTGCCTCTGGGTTTAATCTCCATTACCAGGTGGGGTGAATAAAACAGTGTCCCCAGAGTACAGCAATGTGGATTGCCTAGGCAAAGTAACTGTGAGGGAACAAATAAGTGAGCAAAAATATTAATGCTATTGAATAAATATATATATATATATATATATATATATATATATAATTTCCATTAATTTCAAAGATGTTCAGGTTTATAAGTGACATAGAACATAAACACTTAAACTGTAGGTTGAAATTAAGTACAGGGTAGGTTAATAGAAAATAAAAAGAGCAAACAAGTGAAGGTCACACAACTGCTAGGCAGAGAAGAGATTCAGCTAGTATATTCTACAAAAGCATAAAGGTTTTTAAATGGAGAAGCATTATGATTGCCATCCTTGTTGACTAAAAGGTATTGCTGGAATCTGGTATTTCTTGAAGAACTCTGCCCTTGAAAATCATCATAAAAATCACCAACATTCAATCAAGTCTCCCATTTGGGAGCCAGAGTGGCAGACATGCGAACTTACATATTCTTCTTGGATTTTTTCACCTTTCTATGCCAACCATTTGCTCTAGTGCTGATGGAGGCCGCATTCACAGACAATGCAGTGTGAATAAGGCCCCCTGGGGTGGCACAAGGTGGTTGTCCTGAAAAGATAACAGACAGTCCAACATGGCACCACAAGATGACTGGCTGGCTCACTGTCTTTGTTTGGATGGTTACTTTATTAAAAAATGTCCTGATTTTTTTTAAGTTGGGTCTATGCATAGCTAATTCCTAATAAATAAAATGACAATGAGACAAACTGTATCTTATCCTGGTGTGTTCCATTTGGCTCACATTTTAGCATGATTAAAGCAAGGCTTAGAGTCTCCTCTTACTGGTGTTCCAAGAACTCTTGGGTCCTCACCACACAGGTTTTCCCTGTCTCCTCCCTCTCCTGGGAGAAAGGAAAAGAGCATTAGCCACACAATCTGACGACAAAAGTAGTTCTTGGTGAAGTTCCTGAGATAATACTTGAAAAAGACCTACCTGGAGCCTGGAATGTGGAAAAGACATCTTGTACTTGCCAGGGTCATGCTGGCTTCCAAACAATTGTTTTGAGACTACTACGCCAGAGAAAAACTTCCAATGAGAGTATCTATGATCAGTAAATGGAAGAACGCACTCAGGTCACCAGAATCTCACAGGAAATATTGGCACCCATCAATGGAAGGTAGGAGAGGGTAGAAGGAGTCTAGTTCCATGTGGTGTAAGAGACTAAAGTGTTCATCCACATTTCAGTTTTAGGATCATATTCCATCTACGACTACTCTAAAGACCCCAGTAGTCACAGTACAGGCTCAAATTTTACCAACTTTTACCTGTAGGTGGCAGCATCTTTCTTTGGTTGTGAACATGGTTGCCTTGGTCTTTGTTTCCTACCTCCAATATAATTCCAGACTTTCTTTTTTTTTTTACACAAAAAAATATTTCCTAGCCAGTGCAGTTTGAGGAAGATTACTGTAAGTCACTTTCACTGTAAGAAATCAGTCCATTCTTCAGTTAAGCTACAGGGTCCTTCAAAGAGCACAAAATAATTCATTTCTAAAGTGAAACATAATAGTAAAGTATTTTCTTTCTTTATTCCTACAGACTGCAAACACTAAGAAATACAATGAGTAAAGGAACAGGAAAATAGATAGAACTGAAGAATTCTTTGTTTTACAACTGCATTAATTTAATCCTATGGGTGATTTAAATCATTGCTTCTCCACAGGATATAACTTGTTGTGTTCATTTATAAAGGTACTCTGCACATATTAGAGAAGAGAAGATTTATTTGGCCTTCACAGAAACCAAAGGAAACTAAATGCTTTGATTTATCGGACAGCTCTCCTTTCTGCTTAGATGTAACATGTGGCCTTCCTGGAAAACATATTTACCTCATGTATTGAACTGCAGTCCAAACCTACAAACTCAGGATCCTACACTGCTAAGAGTCAAGGATCCAAGGGACTTGAAGTAAATTACAACCTCATAAATGCTGGGTGTGTCAGTGAATCACCTAGGTGGTAGTAAAGAGATTCCTTTTATGTAAAGCTGAAGTTTTGATGGTGAGTTAATACCTAAAGTTTATGAAGCACTTTCTTCCAAGGTGACATTATGAAGAGTTTTATCTATTAGCACTCTTCCCAAGATCAGGTTTAGATAATTTGGGTCAAACATCATTCATTCATTCAATTTAAGAGAATTACTAATGGGTAGGAGGCATAAAGGCTAATTAAGGGGCTGGGAGTGTAACCCAGTGGTAGTGCACTTACCTGTGAGTGAGGCCCTGAATTTGATTCCCAGTGCTATAATTAAAAAAAGAAAAGTAAAAGTAATTTTCAATCAGTGACAGATTTATGCCAGAACCCAAACTTTTAGACATAGTTTTATGCATTTAATAGGAGGTTGCTTTGCTTTCTGCCTATTTTATATGTCATTGCAAGAACTATATATGTTTGGGTTTAAAGGACACATTATAAAATATGTGGATGAAAAGCAGATACTGGAGTAATGAAGATTCAAGGTGATTAAGATCAAACACTCTAAGTTTTAAGGAGAAGAGGGTCTAGGTCTGTTCTGACTAAACATCCTTAAGTTTAGGTTATTCAATACTCAAGAGTAAGACCTAGAGAAGCCACTTATTTTAATTATTCATGATAACATTCACTTTTTAAAATACCCAAACTATAAGAAATTATGACTGCAAAGGGAAGACATCAAAGTTCCTATCTGTGGAAAAGATACTGCCCTTAGCAACAGTGTCTAGGATAAACAGATGATGGTAGTTTATGAGGAGTTGTGTTTCCTGTCATGTTTTGGCACTTACCTCCTCCTTTATGAAATGACTCCCTCCTCGTGTACCTTTAGTGGTCAAAGACTGGTTACCTTACTGTGACTGGGATCCATCATATGTCATCATACCTACCTTCTGGTGTAGTGATTTCCAGTGGGTGACAAAGGAGTTGGAGCTGATGCACTCCATGCCTGTTTCAACCTGTTATCCTTCTTCTCTGGACTCTTGAGTGCTGTCCTGGTTGCTGTGCTGCATGAAACCCTGCCTCTGTAACTTACCTTATGTCCTTCTAAAACTACCTTTTGCTTAAGGTAGCCAGATTCAGTCAGTTTCCATTACTTCCAATAACAGAACCCTATCAGATAAAGAAGACTAAATTAAATGATAATTTAGAGTTAATGGCTACAAGTGCACACTGGGATCCAGCAGGCTTGGCAGCCCTCCAAGTGCATATAAGCTGTGGACTTAAGTAGCTCCGATCAACACTTGTGTGATTCTGGGTTGGTTTAGGTATTTTGATAAACATACTATCAATTGAACTTATAAAACTGATTCAAAGAAATACAATAATTACAAGGGTACTGGTCTTACTGTATAATTACTAGTGGCCAACTGAGAACCTTTATAACACAGGGAGAATATATTTGATTTAAAGTTGCTAGAAGAATAAAATTATGGCATTTGCAGGTAAATGGATGGAGTTGGAGAATATTGCGCTAAGTGAAATAAGTCAATCCCCAAAATCCAAAAGCCAAATATTTTCTCTGAGAAATGGATGATGATACATAATGCGGGAGGGGAGTGGCAGAAGGGTAAGAGAAGAAATGAGAAACTTTGGATTGTGCAGAGGGAAATGGGGGCAAAGAAGAGGGAAAGGAAAGGTAGTGGATTGAGACAGACAACATTACCCTATGTACATGTATATACATGAATGAAATGAATCTACATCATGCACAACCATAGAAATGAAAAGTTGTACTCCATTTTTGTACAATGAAAAAAATGCACTCTGTAAAAATAACAAAAAAGAAGAAAAACAAGTAATAATCACTGAATACAGAGAATATAGAAAATCAAGGAAGAAAATGAAAATTATGTGTCTAACCACCCATAAATAAATAATATGGCCTACTAGTTTTAAAAAAAAAAAGGAGACTAAGTGAAAAAAAAAATTGCTAGTGTACTGTCCATGTATATAATACAGAAAAACATTCATGGCTTGAAACTTGACATTGCACAATTAACTGACAGAGGAAAACCAAAACAAAACTTCTAGTACACTGAACATTCCCACATGGAATACCTAAAGATTTATTATCCTGAGCAGCATTCTCAGTCTATTCATGAATACAATAGGATGTTTGATTTGGTTCCAATTTTAGCCATTATTCCTTCAAATACATATTTAGAAGACATCTATAGCTCAGAATGGTTGGCCAATGTTTAGTTCAAGTATAGCTGCTTAATTATTATTATGAAAGAAAAAACATCTTAAGATAAATATATACATATATAAACACACACTAAGGTCTTTCTTCATTTTAATGTGATATGTTAATTATCACATGACTGTATTAGTGCTATAATAGATACACACATTTCTTCATTTTTAAGAAACCGGGCAACATTTTTCTGTACTACATATTAACAACTCACCTTGTTCTTCAGGTTTCATTACAACATGACCAATACTTTAAAGTTTAACCTCTGAACAAGTTTAACAGGGAGGGAGGGAATTGCAGTAGAAAATAACCCATTTAACCCATTTTACACAATTTAAAACTCTGTAAAAAGGGGTCTTTAAGTAGCTTTCCCAGAGTAAATCATGATTCCAGATCATATACATTTTAAATAACCTGCTGTATAAAACCAACCTAAAAAGTAATGATTATATGCAAATATGTTACAGATTCCAGGATTATAGACAAGTTTTTTTTTTGTTTTTTTTGTTTTTTTTTTTTTTGTATAGGGATTGAATCCAGGGACTCAACCACTGAAACACATCCCCAGTCCTTTTTGTATTTTATTGAGAGACAGGGTTCGGCTGAGTTGCTCAGGGCCTTGATAAATTGAATTGATGAGACTGGCTCTGAACTTGGGATCCTCCTGCCTCAAACTCCTGAACCTCTGGGCTTACAAGGCCACTGTTACCAGTGTAAACAAGTCATTTTGAATTGTGAACTAGTATTTCTCAGTTATGATATAATTAGTTTATATGACAAAGTTTTGTTACATGATATTCTTGTACCTGGCTACAGTGCTGAGAAGATGCCACTAGAAATCAATAATTTACTGACTTGTCCAATATGCTTATTTTCATGTTTTCAATACAACACCGATATAGTTCTGAGCTGCTGGTGGCTAACAACACAATGGCTTTTAAAAGAAAAATGTCTCAGAAGTGGTCACCTTTATACACAGCATGATCTTACAACCCTAATTCTATAATTAGGTAAACAATTGCAGAAAAATAACCTACTTTAATTTCTTTCCCAAATTATCTTTATTTGACTAAAGCAATACTAGAGACAAAATCAACTGATGCCAACAGGAATGTGAAGCAGTTTTATCACAGAGGTCTTTTACTGAATATTTGGGTAACAAAGAATTTAAGAAAATTAGGCCAAAATTCTTTCATACGGTCAATTTGGGATGGACCACAAGTTTATTTGATTGGTTTGTATGTTTGGGGTACTGGGGATTGAACCCAGGGGTACTTTACTTCTGAGCTATATCCTTTTTATTTTTATTTTGAAACCAGGTCTAACTAAGTTTCTTAGGCCTGATCAATTGCTGAGGCTGACCTTGAACTTGTGATTTTTCTGCCTCAGGCTTAGGAGTCACTGGGATTACAGGCATGTACCATTCTCCCTAACAAGTGGTTACAAAGAAACACTAGAGCATTTGGGATTATTGTATTTTGTGGTGCTGGGGACTGAATTTGGGGCATTGTGCATGCTAGAAAATGCTCCATTACTGAGTCAAATTCCCAGCCGTGAACCACTAGTTTAAAATCTACATAACTGTCATCAAGCTGAATTTGAGGAGTTGTTTTAACTCATTAAATAATTACATAGGTGATACTTCATTATAATATAAGAAATGTGATTTTAAAGGGAGGCAAGTTTAGAGATGGCTTCAGGTGAAGCACTTCCTTTTACTATAATTTATACACATCCAGGGAATGGGTTCATACCAATATCAACTAATGACCTATTTTCTAGATTTGTTATCAATCATCAAAAGAAGCAAGCTTCCAAATCAAACCTAAAGTTAAACGCTTGCTATTGTTTTGCCAATACATATGTGTTAAAAACCAAACAAGACAAAACAACAACAAAAAACAACCCACATGAACCAGGCATCCTGGAGACTGGAAATTTCACATTAAAGTCCACGTGTAATATCACAATGTTTTACTCTATATGTCAAGAAGTAAGGCAGTGGAAAACTCTGGTAATTAAAAGAATGTAATCAATATTACCTATGAATTTTGAGCACACAAGGATCTGCAAGATGATGGGTAGACAGGTCACGTGTGGGTATAAGCAGCAAAGCCTTCACCAGCCCTCCCTACTCTCCTGCTTGCCCCACCCATCAATCTAATGGGAACTGCCCAGGCAAAAACCTACTGCTTAGCTTGCACTGAATTAAACCTTCATCTACTCCTGATCTCCATGCTGGTATTCAACTGCCACATGGTGGAAAGACTACCAGACAGGTGTGCAGGGACTTGGATTTATGTCCAGGTTTCATGTGTTACATTTTTGTCTGGTTGCTTCCTTTTCTACATGTATAAAGTAAGGAGACTGACCTGAACTTGTGATACTTACATTTTTCTTACATCTCAGACACTATGAATTTGGAAATGCCCTAAATGGACTGGTTCTATATTAGCTTTCCTATTGCAACAAATTCAGTGCTTTTCTCTATTACGGAAAAAAAAAAGTTCACAAATTCAGTGCTTTTCTCTATTACGGAAAAAAATGTTTAAAATATAAAGCATGTTATTTTTATGGCAAAAAATTTATCCTGCCGATATTCCTCAAGAAGAATTCATAAAGTCATTCCTAACATTTGTAACTTTGTGTATATAAATATTTAAGTTCATTGTAGTACTACATCTCCAACATTAAAACATCAAATTGAGAAAAGGTTCTTTTTGCCCTCTGAAAAATTTGTGATGCAAATGTTCACACATCCAAATGTTAAATGCAATTCACATCTAGAATATATCATAATTTGCATAGAAAGTATTAAAACTGGAACTGTTTTGTGTATATGGCTACATAAAAATTTCAGGCATGTTGGTAGGGAATAAATTATAACTGAGACAGTGTCAACAGCATTCAACTGGTTAGAAACATTACTTTTATTTTACTGGTGACAATTTCTGTGAGTAAACAGAAATGCTTTATTTTCTATGTCATCATCAAAAGAATGTTTAGCACCCAGAAAGCAGGAGATACATGTGAGGTCTCACCATCAACAGCACTGATGGGATTATGGGAAGATGGACCTGAAATATACAGCTAGATCCAGGAGACTGAGATTGCAAATGCTTATACAACTGGAGAGAAAAATGACAAAGAGAAATGAACACATACAGAACAAGATGAACCATGAACTATGGTTTAAAAAGTACGGCTTATTTTCTGGCATCTCATTTTTTTGTTCTTCAATAGAAGACCTAGATTCTGCATTGTTGTTACTGAATTGCATAGTGCTTCAGGTATGACCCATCAAGGGACAGTGATGATAGCAATACAAATTTGTACCTATTTACTGAGCCCCTACTATATGCTTGGCATTATGTGAAATACATTAGACACTTTACCTTAATTTATCCATATATCATTATTGTCTGCATTTTATTTTTATGAAAATTGAGTTGGAAGAGTTAGGCCACCTGCCAGGGTTACAAAGTTATTGAAGATCAAAGCTGGAACTTGAATATATGTGAACTAGATGTGTTCTCCTCCAGCATGTCATCCAGGCTGACAGATACCTAGTTACTCCCCACCCTAGCCCAGATGGTGTAATAACAGGAATTAGCACCAGGGATTTCCATGAGAGATTAGTTTTTATTTAAGCCCTATTGAACATTTTATCATGTAAGTAGATATAAGGTGGAAAGAAGAGTTTTCTTCAACTAAGATTGGCATAGGACTAAATGCAGCCATGTGTTATGTTACAATATACTGTCTAACAACAGACTGAATATACAAGGTGCTGCCCCTAAGATCAGATCATACATACCATATAGCACAGGAGGCTAATATGATCTAGGTTTGCGTAAGCACACTCATGATAGTCAAACAACAAAATTGCCTAATGACCAGTTTTTCAGAATATGTCCCTGTTAAGTGACTCATGATTGTATTAAGCACAGCATGTAACAAGTAACATGTTTTGTTCTCCTTTTAATTATTTTATGAAAGTCCTTTGTTATATTAGCATTGTTATTTAAATGAACAATTGTAGAAATTAATTCTAGCTATATCCACACTTTCTCACTTGTTATTTTCTCAAGAATCCAACCCAGTCCAGTCTGTGTCCACAGCCCTCTGAGGAAACTACTCTTTCCATGCTCATTTACTGCTGCTGTGTTTTCGAATCTCACTGTTAATTCTCTGTCTTCAATTTTAATGATCTAACTGATCACCCCATCCCAGGACAGCTTCCTGGACTCCATGTTACTGCTGTTCTTCTGGCTTTCCTCTTCCTCCTTTTCTTTTACTTAGACTTCCCCCACTCATCCTTCATCTCCAAATGCTGATGTGGCCTAGAGATCACTTTACGATTACCTGTGACCTCTCCCACATTAACACCCTGAAACTGAATCTGTCTTCAATATGACTCCACTTACAACTTCATATCTGCATAATGATGACAGCCCACTTTGTGTCAGGTAATGAAGATAACAGAAGAAAAGGGAAAAGCCAACTTGTCCTCTTGAGACACACTTTGAGATGAGGAGACAGACAAAATAAACCAAATATGTGAACAAATGTGATCTCATGTAATGTATGCTGAGTGCCCCTTGGTATGAGAACTAAGAGCAAGTTGACCTAGACATGGAGTCTGGGGAGGCCTTTTAGAGTTGAGCAGCAGCTATCCAGGTGAGATAGGAGGGAGGACATCCAGCATCACTGCCCCAGGAAGCAGGAGGGGATGAGGCTGGGATTAACTGATGAAACTGTATCAAATACTGTCTTTTTAGAATTCATCCTTTCTTAGCTATAAAGCAGAAATAAATATTCTCTTCAAAATGCTCTATTTTTAACACCATTTGCTCTAACCCCTCTCTTTAAGTTTCATGGCACCAGAATAAGTTACAGTAAACAGTGAAAAATAATGAGAGCAATATTGATTCTGTATGGTGTTTGAATCAGCCCACTCTTTTACAGCAATACTAGTTCCTTTTCATAAGAGAGAATTAAATACAAACAGAGGAAAAAGTTGTGTGTGTAAATTAGTTCTGCTGGATATGGAACACAGGGCTCCACACTGGCTTGGCAGGTAAGTTTTCTACCCCTTAGCACTACCCCTAACTCATAACATATGGTACTTGTAATAGTCATCTAATCACTGCTTAATACAAAACCAAGAATAAAGAGGGCCCACATAATTAAAACACTGAAGTCACATTGCTCATTTCATTTGGTGAGGTGTAGTAGATATTTATGAAAATAACATCTGGACTGTCCTAAATGTTCATGAGAACTTCTATTCAATACAATTGTATGTAAGAAGGAACCAATACCAGAATTATTTTAAAATTACATTTTATATGTTTCTGCATGGGAAAATTTTGATATTTAATATGTGAAATTATTTATAGTCTTTTCTTCAATCAATGTAGTGTGCCAAATTATTAAAGTGCAATTATGTTGAATAATTTGCACAATTTATAGGTGACAATGTGGTTTAATTATTTATTATATAACAGAAAAAGCTCATTTACAAATAGAAAATATTTGTGCCTAATAATTTACAATAATCCTGACATAAAATATCTGATCTTACTGGAAGAATAAAATCCTACAAGAAAAACTTTATTGATCTGTGAAATACTAGTTTACTCTAAACTTTATCGGTATGTCCAACATGGGGCATGAGAGCCCAAACAGGTTTCAGTATTATTCCAAATTTGTGAAATGAGCAACTGACTGGAAGATGCTGCCTTTTTTTCTTATTGCAGCCCCTTTAAAGATAGAGAAGATAACTGCGTGTGGTAGTATATGCCTAAAATCCCAATAACTTGGGAGGGTGAGGCAGGATGATCTTGAGTTCAAAGCCCGCCTCCGCAAAAGTGAGGCACTAAGCAACTCAGTGAGACCCTGTGTTTAAATAAAATACAAAATAGGGTTGAGTATGTGGCTCAGTGATCGACTAAACCTGAGTTCAATCCCTGGGTGCCTCCCCAAAATAAATAAATAAATAAATAAATAATAAATAAATAAATAAATAAATAAAAGATAGAGAAGTCAGGGGAAGGAAGATCTTTTTTTCAGGGAAATGTTGGGGCTGAGAAACCTGAATCTGGTGTAGGAGCAGAAAAGAGAGATACTTTTCCTCACACATCGTCATAGGTCATGCCATCACCCCATAACAAAAGTCAGGTTAGCAAGGAAAAAGTATAACATGCTTATTTGGTCACAACATTACATGACACAGAGACTTCAGAAATAGCCTCAGGGTGGACTATCCATTTTCTGCTTAGGTCTGATGAAGCATGGACAGTTATGCAGAAGCATGATGGGGCAGAGAGGTATGATCTAATGGTAATGAACTGTAAGGAGGTCAATCTGGCAAGGCCTATCTGTTCAGGTTCTTCTTGGTTTTTATGCAGCATTCCTACCTTTGGGTATAGACTATTCTGGATTGGTGCCTGAGCACCAACAATCAAATAAGGTAGGTCAGGGAATTTTCTTATGGCCAACTCTTACCCAGAAAGGTGGAGGAAATTTAGAGTAATGATTTTAGGTTAAGGGCTGGCTTTTGGGAGATAAAAGGTTCTGGTTTCTGTGTCCTGCCTTAGGGAAGAGAAATTATTTTCTATGAGGCCTTCCTTGGGGAAGAAATGGTGCAGTCAAGAGGGCAGGAGAAGGTCACAGAGGAACCTTGCTTCTGAGTCCTTCATTTTGGGGTAATCATTCTCAGTGCATTAAGACTGATTATGATAAGCCATAGGCCTTCAGATGGAAAACTGGGAGTCATGACTTTACGGGTGGTTGTGTGGTGAGAATACATCTGTAGTATGTCCTTGGTTCCTGTGTGCTGCTACTGTGTTAGGGAAGGAGATACTACATTAAAGATGGCACCTAATTTCGGGAAGATACCCTGTCACATGAGCTTAGACAAGCAACTGGCCACCATGGTACAATGTGATGAACAACCATGGGAGCAAATAAATGTTCAGGGGGGCTGTTAGAATTAAGCTTTGAAGCAGACACAAAAGTTTCCTAGGATGATAAATGAAATTGTGTAAAGAACAAATTTCTCAGATGGAGAAAAGGAGAAGGGAATTCTTTACAGAGACATGGAAAGGCACTCAAGAGTGGAAACATAGATGATAACAAAACTACAAATTGGTTTAGATATGTAGAGTAATTGGTTTGGCAGGCCTGGAGGGCCAGCAGATTACAGGTCTTATGTATTGTGCTAAGTGGTTAAGTTAAAGAGAACTAAAAGACAACTACAAAGGATTTTATGACTAGATGCAGTACAATCAGATTTATATACTAGAAAAATCATCTTGGCAGCAGTGCAAAGGGGTGGCCTGAAGGAAATGCAAGACACAGGATGAGCACAGGAGAGCTATTGTTTACTGGGCACCAGTCTAAGATGGCAGCAGTGGAGGGGTGGGTGGGGGGAGAGTGACAGCAGGTGGATGCACAAAAAAGTAACAATTATCTGTAGGGTCTCTGTGTTATAGAATCCTAGGAGGGTTTTTTATTCACAGGACCTGCTATGATGTGCTGTAGTTCATCATGGTGGGTGGGGTTAAGGGTTGTGAGGTCATGTTGTCTGGGAAAATCCGAGGCCAAAGTGTTAAACCCATGAAGTTTGCAGATGCCTGCTGGTCCACAGTGTGGACACTGCCATGTGTCATGTGCTGCTCAGGCAGGATATGCTGGGCATCAACGTAAAGATCATGTTGCTGATCTTTGCACTTCTGTGCTAAGACTGACTCTGAGAGGCCCTCCCTGACATTGTGAGCACTGTGGAACTCAAGATGAGATCCTCCCTGCACCTAATAGAAGGAAACACAGACTCAAATATTCAGCATGTCGGCTTTGGACCTGACTTCCTCAACAAAACCCCTAAAGTGCAAGAAATAAAATAAAGAATCAACAAATAGGATGAATTCAAACTAAAAATCTTCTTCTCAGCAAAGGGAACAATAAATAGTGTGAAGAGAGAGCCTACAGAGTGAGAGAAAATCTTTACCACATGCACAACAAAAAGAGCACCAATCTCCAGGATATATAAAGAACTCTAAAACCTTAACGCCAAAGAAAACCAAATAACCTAGTCAAAAAATGGACTAAGGAACTGAGCAAACATGTCACAGAAGAAGATATACAGTCAACAAATATATGAAAAAATGCTCAACATATCTAGTAATTAGAGAAAAGCAAATCAAAACTACTCTAAAATATCATCTGACTCCAGTCAGAATGGCAATGATCAAGAATACAAGTAACAATAAGTGTTGGCAAGGATGTGGGGGAAAAGGTACACTCACACATTGCTGGTGGGACTGCAAATTAGTGCAACCACGATGGAAATCAGTATGGAGATTTCTTAGAAAATTTGGAATGGAACTACCATTTGATCCAGCTCTCCCACTCTTCGGACTACATCCAAAAGACTTACAATTAGTATACTACAGTGATGCAGCTACAACAATGTTTATAGCAGCTCAATTTACAATAGCTAAAGTATGGAATCAACCTAGATGATCTTCAAAAGATAAGTGGATAAAGAAAATGTGTACATATACAAAATGGAATATTACTCAGCCTTAAATGAGAATAAAATTATGGTATTTGCAGGTAAATAGATGGAACGGAAGAGTATCATGCTAAGTGAAATAAGCTAATCCTCCAAAACCAAAGGTCAAATGTTTTCTCTGATATGTGGATGCCGATCCATAATGGGGTTGGGGGGTGAATAGAGGAACTTTGGATTGGGCAGAGGGGAGTTAGGAGAGGGAAGGGAAAGGGGCAGAGGGTGGGAAAGATGGTGGATGAGATTGATATCATTAACCTAAGTGTTTATGTGATCCCACAAATAGTATGGACTCTACATCATATACAACCAGAGAAATGAATAGTTGTGCTCCATTATGCACAATGAATCAAAATGCATTCTGCTGTCATGTATATCTAATTAGAACAAATAAAGATTTAAAAAAATGAGATCCTGCTTACCACCCCCACCTCAAAACAGAAGGGTGGGAGTCAGATAGCTGACCTTACCCTAACACAGAAGGGTTTTGCTGGCAGCTGTGTCTGGAGATTGACTTTTGCTCTGTAAAGATTTTCAATAAAATCCTGGACAAAGACACATGCAGAGTTATCTGTGGGAGTAGTTCTAAGTGTACGTGAGGTGTGGGGAGGCAAGGCAGAATTAAGGTGACAATTTTTAGGTAACACCCAAGGTTCTTATGTGGGTGATCAGAGAAACTGACATAGACAATAGAGGAGGATTGTGTTTCTGCATTTAAAAAAAAATAAGCTTCTAACTGTTTGGTTTCAGCAAAGAACTGAGTAAAGATTTGGAGATTTGACTATCCTTGACATATAAATCATAGGTGAGCCTTGAGTCTCAAGGAGGCAGAATTGAGTGAGAACACTAATACACCAGGACCAGGACCAGGACCCTGGGTTTGAAGATATCTTCAATGACTTTAAACCACTATTTCTACTAGAATACTTAGATCTTCACTTATTGATGAGAAGCTGACTTTTGTTATGGTTTGGATATGAGGCATCTGCCAATGAAGTATGATCCAGAGGTAAAATCATCAGATTATGAGAGTTATAACCTAATGAGTCCATCCTAGTTTGAATGGACTGACTCAGATGGGTGTGGCATGACTGGAGGAGGTAGGTCACTGAGGGTATAACCTGAAGGGTGTATCTGCACTGTGGCCACTTCCCCACCTGGCTACCATGAATAGATAATCTTCCCTTCACTATGGCCTTTGGCCATGCTGTTCTGCCTCACCTTAGGCCTACAGCAATGGATTCAGCCAAACATGGACTAAATCTCAGGAGCCATGAGCCAAAATATACACTTTTCCTCTTCTGAAGGAAAGAGGCATTTTGGTCAGATGAAAAGCAGACTAATACAAAAATTGGTACAGAGAGACAGATCATTGTTGTGAATAACCTATGCAGTTCAGAAGTCTTTCAGGGAGGACTTTGGGAAAGTTTAGTAATGTAGTCTGGAAAAGTTTTAGAATGTTGTAAGTAGGGTTTAATGGGTGATTTTGATGGGAGCCCAGAAGATCAGAATGCTGACAGGAATGTGGACTCTGGTCATCATGATTCAGAGAGAAATGAGGGCTCTTAGGAATAGGACTAGAGGACACTCATGTAATATTGAACTGGACTATGAGAGTTATGACCTAGTCAGTTCACACTAGTTTGAATGGACTGTCTGGGTGGTAACTGTAGGCATGTGGGGCATGACTGAAGAAGGTGGGTTGCTGGGGGTATGCACTGGAAGGATTTATGTTTCCTGAGGCCACTTTCCCCAAGCCTGCTCTGCTCCCTGGTTTCCACTAATGGAGAACTCCACTGTGACACACCCTTTGACCATGCTGTTCTGCCTCACTTGAGACCCAGAGCAATGTACTGACTGACCTTTAACTAAACCTCTGAAAGTGTGAGCCAAAATAAGTTTTCCAACTCCTTGGTTTTTCTTGTTGGGTATTGGACATGGAATTTGGGGCAATGCTGTAACTGTTAAGAGTATAGAACTCTTGAAGATGAACTAAATGCACTTTGCATTGTAAGGTGGACATGATCTCCTCACTACATTACTCTTTAGCTCCTCAGCTCAAGTGTCCCTTTGCTGTCCTCAACTCACCAAACCAGATCATGTCTCCATATTACAGATTCTCATTATTCCCTGAATTTGTCCTTCATAACACTTATCAGGCTTTTAATTATTTGTTGATGTGATTACTGGATAAAACAAAACAAGGAACTATTTCTCCTTAACTCATACTATATACCCAATATCAGGCACCATATCTGGTACCAGTAGGCACATATTAAATACTGCTCCATAAACATAAACAGAAGAGAATTCATAATGGTAGGCTTTATATTTTACTGAAGATTTTTTCCATGCAAAATAAACCTGTGTGTGTGTGTATACACACATATATGCATGATTCTATATGCATATAAACATACATGCAGATATGCTATGTGTGAAAAAGAAAACAAAGTGGAAGAAAAGGTGAGTGAAAAGCGATGTGGCCCACAGAAAAGTTTGGCCCTATAATTGATGGACTCCTTGGACTTTCATCAGCCCATACTCATCATCAACTGGGAACCATCCTGAGTCACAAGGCCAAGGCAGATGAAACACGAACTTCTTTACCTCTGGAGAAACTAATGGGTCCTGTGGAAACACTGGTGAAGTGAGAATGAGGCCTAGAG
This sequence comes from Sciurus carolinensis, assembly GCF_902686445.1. Lineage (NCBI taxonomy): Eukaryota > Metazoa > Chordata > Mammalia > Rodentia > Sciuridae > Sciurus > Sciurus carolinensis. The sequence goes on along the minus strand of NC_062217.1, from coordinate 87,975,096 downwards.
TTTAGTCAACCAATGAACAAATGATAACTTCTTTCTTTGGATAATTACGAGAATGTAAAATACTTACTTTAGGAAAACAAAACAAAGGGTAAATGTGAACTCTGTAGTACTTTTTGTTAACTTTTATTCTCCAAATTTATTCCAAAATGAAACATTTTTCAAGGCCATTTCTCATTTGGAATAAGAATAAAAGCAACGAAAATCTTCTAGGAAGTAGTTCCTCATAATTTTATTTAGTGATAAATATTTTTCAGTCTTTTCAACAGTTACTATCAATAACATTCATTCTATATATTTTGAAAATACATAGTATATCTGTGTGTTTGTGTGTGTTTATATATATAGGAGAATATATATATTTTCTTTTTTTTAAATAAATAAACTCATCAGTTCTACTACTTTCACTTTCATGACTTTTTTATGTGCTGGGTACAGAATTATTAATAAAAGAAATGTTGAAAAGTGGTAAAAAGAATGAAGCAAAATATAAACACTTGAAGATATTTTAAAGGGTTAATAAAAATGAAGCTGTGGTGAGTTTTATGGGGGGATTTAGATTATATCTGCAGAACAATACAAACTATATTCTGGAAATGACATTTATCCAGGCAAATTCCTGCTATGACCTGAGATACCCTAATAATTGCTTCAATTTTCCACTTCACTTTGCTTCTGTATTAAGTCTGATGCTATTTTTCAATGTGCAGTACATGGGACATTAAGATTCTAGTCTTTTATTATATGAACTGAAATACTCTGCTGTAGTTATTAGTGTGGACTGGGTTGGAGAGATCTCATGCACTGGTAAATATTCTGATGCATTCTTATTCGACTAGTGTCACTTGTACCACCTTTTATTTCATGAACTCTGTTGACAAAGAGCAGTAAGTCATTGAGGAGTAACTTCAAATGCCTTTGCTTTGTTTGGCTGCAGTAATTGGAGATGCCTTATTTAAGATTATAGAAAAGATAAAATGTATGTATGACTTATGTTTTTGTCACCCCCAATTAGACCTATTGCAATTCAGCATTCTTTCAAGAAGGTATTACGGCACCATTTTCCCTTCATGTAGGATAAAATTTTATATCAAATGAGTGGCCAGAGGAGACAAAGTTCTTTTAAGGTGAGGTAAGATTTGGGTTGTATATCATAAGATAATGACTGTTGCTTAGATATGGAGAGGTAGCCAGTGCACAGGAGAGAAGAGAATTATGAGCAAAATGTGAGAGCAAAAAAGGAAGAGGAGGATTGGGAGATAGGGAAGGGGAGACAGGGAGCACAGCATTAGAGCACCTGAGCAGGAAGGAGGGGCTCCTTCCAGGGTGCAGCCCAGAGGGACAAATGTTTTTTTATGACTGGGAAGAGATGCTTTGGGTTTTTTCTCTCTGTCAAATGGAAGGCTGCTGGAAGATTTTGCTTCAGAGGATTATCATAGAGTATCACCTCAGGATTCATTTTTGAGTGGTGTGCAAAAAAATGACCGAAAATGAAGACTAAAATCTAGATCATTTTTCCTCCTCCATTTTTGAAAAAAACACCTTTTCTTCTTATATTAGATGAAAGTAGCTAACTGAAAGAGAAAAATCAAATGACAAATTCTAGAGGAGCCGAGTGGGCATGACAGCATTCCAGAACACTCAGCAATTGCATGCACAAAAGCATTTTCTTAAAAGTAGGGGCTTCCTGTGAAATTCATATTATGCAAAGTTTTACTAGATGGTTTCATTGATTCATGCCCCAGTCTGTGATGTGGGTACCATCATTCCCACTTTGCAAATGAGAAAAGTAAGCTTAGAGAAGTTTTATGTCAAGGTGACATGGCTGCGTTGAAACTCAAGTACAGGCTAACAGACTCCTATGCCACACTCTTACACAACAATCTTCTTTATTTTATGAGTAAAGCAGCAACTCTACTTTTGAAAATGTTAACTGTGGGCATAAACTAGAATGGTAAAGTGAATAAAAAATTGAGAGCAATGCCAAGTTTCAAGTTTACAAACTGTTATGTTGTTTACAATGGGAATTATGTCATACAGTAGTCTAAGCTTTTTGAATGATCATCTACTTTATATATCAAAAAATTGCTCATGATATATTTATTAGTCTACATATATTTGATACAATAAAAAATATTTGGTCTTTGCTCTGATCCTGGTTCAAAGCTCCTAACTACTCTTAGAATTTCCTAAGTGATTGAAATGTTTTTTGTTATTCCTAAGGTCCCCCTTGACCACACTTATTTTATACTAAAAAGGTGACACTTTTTGGAGTCCATACATAGGTTCCAGATGAAATCTGGTGAGCAGAAGGAGTTTAAACTTTTACTTTCTCATTCTAATTTCTGGGAAGGGGTCAAAGTTTGGAAAGCTAGTTCCATCAGCAGCAGCCTATGATTTAATCAATCATATCTAAGCAATGAAATCTCAACAAAACATAAAAATGTCAGGGTTTGGAGAGCTACCAAGATGGTTGATACATTGATGTGATGGGAGTGTCCAGGAAAGACCAGAAGCTCAGGAGGCCCACTCCTCTGCATCTCTTCTACCTGGTCATTTCTGAGCCATATCCTTTATGATAAACCAGTACCCAAAAGTAAAGCACTGTCCTATCTTCAGTGTGGTCATTCTAGATAGCTATTAAACTTCACTAGGAATTAGGGGAAATCCCAATTTGTAGCTTGTCAGGCCAAAAGTGGGGGTAGGCTGGGGATTCCATTTGTTCCTGATCTTTTTATCATTTGGATGTGAGGTATCCCCCAAAAGCTTATGTAGAATGCAGGAATATTCAGGTATGAAATGGTTAGATTATGAGAGCTAGAATCTATTCAGTGGATTAATCCATTGGATGGGTTAAAAATTTGAATGGTTTATGGGTGGTAACTGGATGCAGGTGGGGCATGGCTGGAGCATTTGCTTTCCCAGGGACATGACCTTGGGGATTATAGTTTTTCCACAGCTCCTCTCTGTTTCTTGACTGCCATGAGCTGTGCCACATTCTTTCACCATGTCCTGTGGCCATGATGTTCCATCTTATCTCAGACCCAGATCAATTGGTCAGTCAACCATGGACTGAACCTCTCAAACCATGAGCCCCAAATACACTTTTCCTCCTGTAAGTTTTTCTCAGGGATTTTGGTCACAGTAATAAAAAAGCTGGCTAATGCAGGCATCTGAAGTGGGAGCAACCTTGAGAATCAGAGCCCTTCACGTGTGGTAAATGTTTATCAGAACTGAATGCCTCACTTTTGTAAAGGAAGTGGAGAACTGCTTGTTGTTTGTAAAAATGACCACACAATTTATTATTCAAACTACTGCATATTGGGTTTCTATAATTCTCATATATCATATATGGTGTGGCCAAATCTGAGAATTATTCATTTAATGCCATTATCAAAAATTGAGATTACAATTTTCAAAGTCTGTAAATTAAGTCATCTATTAATACTTTTATAATGTTTTTTGTTGGAACTATTCTCCCTCAATCATTGCCATTCTAGAATATAGATGGATGAATAACAATAAAATAGAATTATCCTTTATTTAAAAAGCCAGTCCTGATACTCTCTTTTAAATAATCAAGAAAAACTGAATTTACAAAATATGATTAGATCACTTTGCTTAAATTTTTAGTCTCTGATTAAGCACATATGTTATGCAAAATAGAATAGGTCTGGAAATTACCCACAAATTCATTATTATTTAGTTTTATGTTTACTTTGAAAAAAGGGAAGCAAGAGACTCCACAGAGTCCCTGAGAGAGCATAGACACAAGAAAACTCCACCTAGAATTGAAGAGACTAAAAATTCTATAGATGTAATAAACAATACCATGACCCCAAAGGCATAAAACCTGCATATTACAAAATAATAAAATGCATGTACCACAATTAAGGAAAAAATAAGAAATGGCAAAATTAAAACAGAACCAACTGATGTTTTAAATCTTGCCTTCCTGCCCTGGAAATTTGAGAAAGAAAATAACTAATTATACAATCAATGAAATGACAACTCATTAAAAAATAACAATGAATGAATCAAAACATTTTGTTAACTTCTGTTGTTTCCCAGATTCAGTGCTGTACATTAGTGACACATAAATATATAAAATAATGTCCCTAACCTGAAGGACTTTCTAGGACAGAAAGTTAAAACACCAGTGGAATTTCTTGGAAGAACTAGATAGTACATCACCATTAATAGTGCAGAGTAGAACCAGACTGTCTGAGTTCAAATTCAAAGTCTATCCCTTACTGGTTGTATGGTCTATGAGAATTATTTTTTTGAGTGGTAGTAGGAATTGAACCCAGGGCCTCATTCATGCTAGGCAAGCACTCTATCACTGAGCTACATTCCCAACCCTTTGATTTAATTCTGAGACATGGGTTGCTAAATTGCAGAGTATGGCCTCATATTTGTGGTCTTCCTGCTGTAGCCTCCCAAGTAGCTGAGATTACAAAGTAGCATGGATTACAAGCATGTGCCACCTGCCCGGCAGTTTTCATTGACAGTGGGAATTGACAGCTTCTCAGTGAGAATAATGGTTGAAGCATGGTGTTCACTAGACAAGTCTCAGCCTGATGATCTTGTCCTTACCTACTAGAGTCCCATGCTGCAATGGTGATGTCTGCTCCTGGTTGCCCCATGTCCCTGTACCTACCCTTTCCTGGAGAAATAAGTAATAACTAGTAAGAAGATCCTATTTCTCTTGGCATGATAAATACTAAGATATACCAATAAAGACTATTTCAAAATAGCCAGGTCTCAAGTTGTAAATAAGAGGGAAATTCATCATGAAACAAAGTTTAAATGCTCAATTTTAGAATAAAAACTAAACAGGGTATTGCAACATGCTGTTAAATAGTTAGATGAACTTAAATCACTATAACTGTAGTACACTGCATCCTGTAGGAAGCCCATAATAACCAGCAGTTTGGAAATTTAGTGTTAAGCTGACTATATAAATCATATGCTGATTAGGAAATATGACCCAGTTGTTACAAAGTGACTTAAGTCTTGAGTCTGGACATTTTTAACTTTGATGTTGATTGTATACCAAAGAGTGGTTGGCATGGGGGTCAAGAAGAGTTCTATTGTGCTTTCTGTCGGAAGCTCTGATTTGTCAAGCTGTATCCTAATCATGACTTGTGTTTATAATAACATTGCCAAATTGGTTCAGGGCAAGACAGGTCAGTCAGGTGGACTGATTTACTGTACCCTGCATGTAGAGCAGTATCAAAGAGCAGAGGCCTTGAAATTCCTTTCTCCTTGCATGGGTAGCATTATGTTAGACACAGACCTGCTCCCATTTGAAATATTCACACCATGCCAGGCAACTCACTGACAGAATAAATTATGACTGTTTTTTTAGCAATAGCATGACCATAACAAGAGTTGAAGCAATTAAAAGTAGACTTTTTCTAATATGAATTACTGTGGAACATCAGTATAACCTCATGATGGTCTGTGAATACCCTAACCTTCCAATCTTGATCATTAATTAACCCACAAGTATCCAATTTGGAAATTATTTCAACAGTATTCAATTCAAATGATGACATTCTGTTCTTTCTAGTCTTTTATAATATCTTAATGTCTTCATGAACTTTAATGTGCTTTGCTTTATAAACTAGACCCATGATTAACATAGACACTCCTTATAATTGACTGTCATGTTAAATTTCTATATTTGTGTGTTTGCTAATTCCAAACCAACTCCAATGTCACAAGCCCACAGAACAATGCTCAATTTAATTAGAATCTCATGGCAGAATTACTTAATAAATGAATTTATTTATCAGCTTTTGGGATTGAAGAAGTTAGGCAAGTGTTCTGCTAGTAAGCTACATTCCTGACTGGTTTTTGTTTTAGTCTTTGACTTTTTTATTTTTTAATCTTTAGTCAGGGTCTTGCTAAATTGCATAGGGACTTGCTAAATGGAGGCTGGCTTTGAACTTGTGATTTCTTGCCCCAGACTCACAGAACACTGAGATTACAAGCATGTGCTACCACACCTAAATTGGATTATATTTAAGTTATATCTTTATTTCTTTTTTTTCTTTTTTAAATTTCAGTTCTGGGAATTGAATTCAGGTGCTTTCTACTACTGAAATACATTCCTAGCCATTTTAATTTTATTTTTGAGACATGTACTGTGAAATTGTCAGGCTGGCCTCAATCTTGAGGATCCTTCTGCCTCAGCTTCCTGAGTCACTGGGATTTAGGTAGTATGACACTACACCCAGCTTCAATAGTTTCTAAAATATTAACATTTCTATTTCTGTAACTAGCTTTGTCAATTCCTCATTCCCCACACACCAGGACTGAAAGTGGTGCTTCTCCTGCCATTCATGTCTCTGTACCATCCCCTACCTCTCAGGCGGATACCCACAATCTCCTTGCTTGGATCCTCCTTTGCCTCCTCTTTCCCTGGCCTCCATGGGCATCTGAGGTAAATCACACTAGTCTCTCCCCAATTATATCTTCAACTCAACACTTGCCCAAATCCAGGCTAATTTTGTGTTTCCAACTTCTTACCTGATGTGTTGGCTTGGATAACCTGCTAACAATACACACTTAGCATAAAACCAAATTTATCTTCCATCTATTACCAATTCTCCACCCTTATTTCTCTTGGTTGAATGGTTACTTTTCATGTCACCATACTTCAGAGTCATATAACTACTATTAAATTTCTCCATTTGTCACATAGAGTCAATAAAACTATTTTATGATCAGCAACTAAGAACCTGAAAACACCTTCCTAAACTACTTTCTTCACAGGACTCTGGGAATGATATTAAATATCCTCACATTCTGATCCTAACCCATAAGTGCTATCTCACTCATACCACATCTCTGTAAGAACCTTTCCCTGTAGGCCTGCATTTTTATGTTCTATAAACTTTAGCTCACACCACTTCATAGTGGGAGAGGCTGGTCTCTGACACACAATTGCTAATTGTTCTTCAAAGGACAGAACTATCCCCATCCCCACCCCTAATTCATCCTTGACTACCTCAGGAACATGTGGTTTGTTGGTCTCTCATTACCTTTCTCTAAGTAGACAGGATATATTATACTGTCAGTGTATATATTTTCATGTATGATTTTGTGTTCCTGATCATTTCTTCCTATATACATTCATAGACTTTATACTTTTCATTCTTGAAGAACTTAAATTTCAGCCCAATGTGGTAACACATGCCTGTAATCTTAGTGACCTGGGAGGTTGAGGCAGGAGGATCATAAGTTTGAGGCTAGCCTCAGTGATTTAGTGAGACTCTATCTCAAAATCAAAAATAAAAAGAAGTGGGTTCACTCCTAAAAAAAAAAATCTAAATTTCAAGTGTCCAGATATTTTTTGAACTGTCACATTTTCCAGGTACTGTGGTAGACACTCTTCATTTCTCATTACTGAAACTACCAACCACATAACATTGACAACAAGCTGGTTTATGAATGATGAAACAAATTCCAAGAAGCTAAATACCTTACCTAAAATCATTATATTTGGTGACAGAAACAGAATTTATGCTTAAATCTAATGCACATACCCAAGTTGTACTCCTGTGTATTAAAATATAAATCCTTTTACAAAGGTGGTGCTCAATAGATACTTTATCCAACTATTGATTTGCTAACATTATTTTTTTTCAGTTGAACATTTGTTGAGCACTTATATTTACCATGTTCTCTGCAAAGTATTTTACACATATTTTTTCACTTCATCACACTCAACCAGTGTACAATTTATGTTCTTTTTATAAAGATAAACAATAAGCAAAGAAATTGCAGCTTAGAGAATTGCAGCTTAGTTCATAGCAGGTCTGGGACTTCGACTTAAACCTGTGGCTCCAGAGTAGATGTACAGGGCAGTTCTGTTCTCTAAGACACAAGAGTTTGACTAGAAGACCATTCAATGAAATGGGTCATGGAAAACGTTTCTAGCCAAAAAAATGAGTCCATCACAGAGCATTTTATTTTAAGAGCTATCATAATTTCTATGATAAATTTCAAATTTCTAGTTTAAATGTAAAATTTATAGTTTTTGGAAGGTAGAAATACCAAACAATTTCAAGTCCAAAGAAAATCAGGAAAAGGGCAGAAAAGGTGAACGAGAGAAACCTGGGGAAAAAAATCTCAAAGGGAGATGGCAATTGCCATGTTAGTCCTCCTGATACTAGTTCATATATATTTTTATTTAAAATAAAAATAATTACTTCTAAATAGCTCAGAGTTTTCTTATATTTCCTTTTTCAATAAGTTACTCTTCTTCAGTTCTTTCCTGATTTCATTTACTTCTAACATGCAAAACTGTAGATTGCTGTTTATCTATTATCTTTTATATTTTCCCAAGTAAGTTATCACTATAGAAAATCTGGTACATGCAAGCTATTGTATTTCTTTTGGTCTTATGCATAACTAAACTGACTTTGTGTCTTGGGTTGCAAAAGCACTCATCTAGAAAGTACAGCAAGAAATCTGAGGTATCTGCTCTAACTTAATCCAAATGTGCCCTTCTTTTGAGGGTATTTTTGCTCCTTTCTCTATTTTTGTCATTCAGTAGATCAATGAAGAGACAAAATGATGACTTATAGAAAAAACACATGTCCTCACATTTCACATGCATGGATAGGCAGATGTGTTTTTTAAACTCTCAGTTAAATAATACTGGGTGATGCTAAGGGCATCTCTGAGGCACAGGTCTGGGCACAGAGAAAAAATCTTTGTGCTCTTGTATCAAATGCATATCATCTTCCTTCTGCCTAGATGCTTGAAAATTTTTACAAAATTTTAATTTTTTTTATTTTTACAGACTCCATTTTGATTCATTGTACACAAATGGCATACAACTTTTTGTTTCTATGGTTGTGCATGGTGTAGATTCATACCATTCTTGTAATCACACATGTACATAGTGTAATGATGTCTATGATGTCTGTCTCATTCCACCATCTTTCATATCCCCACCCACACTATTTAGTTAAAAAAAATTTTTTTAGTTGTAGGTAGACATAATGCCTTTTAAAAACTTTTATGTGTTGCTGAAGATTTTGTTTCTCCCATTAAATTGCTTTTTATCTCTTTTTGCTATTTGGTGTCAGAACATTTTAATTACATATTACATTCTAAATTAGGTAACCAGATAGACAAGTGGGAATCCTCTACATTTAATTTTCTTGTAAAATATGAAGCTTGCACCCATGTGTTCTAGCTATGATACAAATAAAAGTATTCCTCTAGTGAAAACGCCACAGTCTTCTTGTCTGTGTACTCTACATTAAACATATTAGTGTCAACCGTCAAGTTTAAATAAACAGCCATATTTGGTGTACATTTCAAGATTATATTGCTATTTCTGAAAGGCTATTAAGATTGTATTTTCTTCAAATGGTAACACTTTGGATCATTTATGAAACTTGAAATTACTGAGGAAGATTTTTTATTTCCCTGCGACGAGTTAAGAGCAGAACTGCTCTTAATGACACTCTGGTTTCATATATTGCATCCTGTAAATAGAATATCTCTGTTTTTCTTTGCATACCTCTGTTTTTCTACACATAGTTTCAATCACTGATCTTGAACGAGGCTGACTGATGGATCTATGTGGGCATAACTCAGAGTCACACAACACCTTATAAGTGTGGTCTGATCCTCACAAAAATCTTGCCACAGGAGCAAGGCATTCATTACTACATTTGTCTCCTGTAAGTGAGCGCTGAGGATTTCTGGGACCTGTAGAGTGTCGCACAATGCTTGTCTGATAGAAATGATTACCAAACTTAAGGCATGCTTCTTTTTCCACCTTCATGAGATAATTCAGAGTTAGAAAGCCTCCTGGAGATCAATGGATCCATGCCTACCTCTGCCCAAACCTATTGAGGATAAGATCACACACCACTCACCCCAGGTCACAGTGAGATTCCAGCCATGCCAGGGCTAAGAACGTCTTTCAGACTGTAACTCAAAGAAGAAAAGTTTCAGAGTCAGGATCCTTACCACCAAATACTCTGCACTCTGATCTTGAGCAAGTTACCCTGAGTTTTTCATTTCTGAAATGTTAATACCGATTTGCATGCAGTCACAGAGATAAAAAGAAGAATTATAGTGTACCTGGTGAATTAGCACTGCACAATACTAAATTATGTTCTTCCCTTCTTTCCAATACACCTCTATCATATCAGTACCACTATGGTTTAGATCTTAAGTGTCCCCGCAGACATCCATGTGTTAAAAGACTTGGTCCACAGCATGGTGTTAGTGGGTGGTGGTAAGGCCCTTAAGAAATGGGTCCAAGTCATACATCATCATGTTATTGGAGGCATGCCCTCAAAGGAGTCAGTGAAACCCCTGCTAGTTCCTCTTTCTCTCTTTTATATCCCTGCCATGAGGTGATTAGTTTTGCTCCACCATATGCACTCCTTCCATGATGTCCTGCTATAGACCCAAAGCAATAAGGCCAAATAATAATTGACTGAAACCTCCTCAACTGTGAGTCAATACAAACCATTTTTCTTTGTAAGTTTATTATATTTGCTATGGTGACAGAGACTGACAGAAGTTTTACACTTTGTACCAGAAAACTAAAAGCAATTCCAAAAGCCCACTGTAACTTAAAAAAGCAAGTTTTTGCTTTTTTTTTTTTTTTTTGATACTGGAGATTGAACCCAGGTTGATTTATCACAGAGCTGAGTCCTCATTCCTTTTTGTTTATTTTTTTATCTTGAGATACAGTCTCAATAAGTTACTGAGGACCTTGCTAAGTTGCCCTGGCTGAGTTTGGATGTGCAATCCTCCTGCACCAACCTCTCAGATTGCTTTAATTACAGGAGTGCACCACTGCACCCAGTCAGAAAGATTTTAAATGTCTTTGTTTCTAACTTTAATATGTAATTACTAATTTTTAATTAATTGCTCATATTTTCTATTATGTATGGCCTTTACATTGAAATTATAGACTGACTAGAAAAGTAGTATTTCTTTTAAGAGTTAAGGTTTTATCACTCCGCTCTGGCCAATATATTTGTTGTAACTTTATTTTGTACATTCTTTGTAAATTGTACTCTTTGTGATTGGAATCATGTTTAATCTTCCAGTTATCAAGTATTTTGAGACTTGAACCATGCTGAAACTATTTTGCAGCAATCAAAGCCAATAATACTCTCGGGTGATATCTAAAACCAAGTTACAGAGATGCATATAATTTTAGGTTGCATTCAATCTGCTGCAGGTGCCATGTGGCATGGTAGTAGAGTCAAAGAAAGCATGCTAAGAGAATTTCCATAGAATACCACAGTGTGTTTAGGACCCAATTTTGCTAAGAAACTGAAAAACTCACCAGATAATACTTATCTAATGGGCAAGGAAGGAGCAGGTATTCTAGTTCCATTTTGAAGATGTAGTTGCTGAGCCTGCAAATAAAGTTAGTCTAGCACATAGGTGGTATTCAAATTCAGGGGTAAGCACTCTCTACCCTGGAGTTCCTCTAACTCATACTCTCTCTTCCCAATGATAAAAAAAAAAAAAAAAAAAAAACACATTGTGTAGGATGGAGAATTTGTCTACTCTGATCTTGTTGCTTTTGATGAAAAGGAATAACTTTTTCATGGAAAATATGTTCTGCAATTTGAATTCATCAGAAAAAATATATACACATATACACATATATATATATTTATATTTATATTTTGCAGTTTCAGGGATTGGATTCAGGGCTTTGTGCAAGCAAGCACTCTACCACTGAGCTATACCCCCAGCCCTTTTGATTTCTATTTTGAGACACTGTCTTGATAAGTTGTCCAGGCTGCCCTTGAATTTGCAATCCTCCTGTCTCGCCCTCCTGAGAAGCTGAGATTACAGATTTGCACCATATAGTGGGCCCAGAAACAAATTTTAAAGTGAATGTATTTTCATTCTTTTCAAGTTTCCTAAAACAGTTCCTTTTAATGTTTTGTTTATCTGAAATTTAAATGTACAGATAATAAACGATAGAAATTAGACTGTGATTTATATGTTTTTTATAAAGCCAGAAAGTAGACATTTGGACTAGATTTTATTAACAAAAGTGTATATTCATGTTTAATTCACATTTAATGAAAGTTCCATGTTTTTGTACTTTTATGTAATTATGTAATTGAAATTAGAGCACTTTCATAAAAATAAGAGATATTGCACACTTTCAATCAGTTTGTTACATTTCCTCTTTTTCATTTTTTTCTTTCACATCAAGAGTTTTTCATTTCAAGTAAACTATCAGGTTGGTCTTCTTCATGCAATATTTTGTGGGTATTCTTCCTGAGAAAGTCTTGGGGATGGCTTTAGGCATATGTGGATGACCATATGGCATATGGCAGCCAGTCCCTATTTAGTACAGAGAACCTAATTCTCTGTCTAGGTGCTAACACTTCTCCAGCTTTCTCCACTTGTTCTTGCATTATTTCTCCTACCCCTTCATGCTTGCTTGGTCCTTATTTTTTCAACTGTATTACATATTAACTTAAACTATCCTGAAATCTCCTTTGAAGTGGTAAAGAAGTAATGAAATACAATATTCTACCCAGTTGTCAGACTAAATGTTGTAGATACTGATGTAGAATTTTAAGATTGGTAAACCAGAGAACATAAGCATCAAAACATGAATATAATTTGATTACATCATCAAATTATGGCTGGAATAATCTCAGAAGTCTGCAACACTCTTGGCTGGTAAAATGTACTCAACATGGTAAACTACTGATTTAAACCAGGCCTACGGCCATACCACCCTGAATGCACCTGAACTCATGTGACCTGAATGGGCCTTTTTCAACTGCACACTCCATGTCTATAGACCTGTTATTTTCCATATTCATGTATATAGTCTGTATATACCCAAAACCTGGAGAAAAATTGCTGATTTGAGAAGAAGTTGTTTTCCAAAACTATACACAAGGCAGGCATGGTGGCAGACAGTTATAATCCCAGCTATCAGGAAACTGAGGCGGAAAGATTGTCAAGTTCAAGACCAGCCTCAGAAAGTAATACCCTGCCTAAAAACAAAAATAAAGGACTGGGGATATACCTCAGTGGTAAAGTACCACTGGGTTCAAAAAACTGTAGCAAGAAAGAAAGAAAAAAAACTACACACAGAATCCCAAAGTATATGAAAAAGCAATGTCTAGTTACAATGAACTTATAATGAAAATTCTTAGTAATTATGAAGTGAATATGAAAATAATGCTTTAATAAATATTAAAATATGACATTCAAATTATCAAGGCAATGTTTCATTTATCTTATATTTTATTTTGAGTGTACAAAAGAGTCTGGATCCACTGAAATTCACCTTGAAAAATGGTAAGAGTGTCTGGGTGCAGTGGTGCACACCTGTAATTCCAGCAGCTTAGGAGGCTGAGGCAGGAAAATTATAAGTTCAAAGTCAGTGTCAGCAATTATTAAGAGAGGGCCCTTAGCAACTTAGTGAGACCCTATCTCAAAAGAAAAAATAAAAAGGGCTGGGGATGTGACTTAGTGGTTAAATGTCCCTGGGTTCAAGCCCCAGTTCAAAAAAGAAAGGATGTTAATAAGCCATCATGCACTCTGGGAAGGCTCTTCCACTACAACAATCAGATGACCACCAGGTGGAAAAGAACTGAAATAATCCAGATTATTACTGGGTGAAAGAGCTAAAGGAAAGCTTGTAAATGCCCAAAATATTCCATATCTTGCTCTTTATGAGAGTCACTTGAATGTAAAATGTTAACATTCATTAAGCTGTACACTTAAGTTCTATACAAATGTTGTACCTCAATCACAAAACAATGACTCCATGCTTTGAAAAATACTAATAGATCATTCATCCTTTTGTTTTCTTGAGATTGGCTTATCTCACTTAGCATGATATTCTCCAATTTCATCCATTTGCCTGCAAATGCCATAATTTTATCATTCTTTATGGCTGAGTAATATTCCATTGTACATATATACCACAGTTTCTTTATCCATTCATCAATTGAAGGACATCTAGGTTGGTTCCACAATCTGGCTACTGTGAATTGAGCAGCTGTGAACATTGATGTGGCTGTATCTCTGTAGTATGCTGATTTTAAGTCCTTTGGGTATGGTCTCACTGATAAGCAGATGATGATACATAATGGAAGGGTGGGAGGGGTTAGTGTTAGGGTTAGGGTTAGTGTTAGGGTTAGGGAGGGGGGCAAGAATGGAGGAAGGAAGGACTGTAGAGAGGGAAAAGAGGGGTGGGAAGGGTGGGGGAAGGGAAAAAATAACAGAATGAATCAAACAGCATTACCCTATGTAAATTTATGATTGCACAAATGGTATGCCTTGACTCCATGTACAAACAGAAACAACATGTATCCCATTTGTTTACAATAAAAAAAATACTAATAGAAATTTTGGTTTCAAAGTGAACTAATATTAAACTCTAACAAAACGCAGATTCTTCATTATTATTGTAAACATTAGAAAATAGGAACCAACATGAATTATCACACTTTACTGCAGCTGCACATGAAGCATTCACTCATGGTTAGTAAGGGACCACTGGGCCGTGACAAGGGCCCATGCTGCATATGTGGGTCTCGCTCTACCTGATGTTTAACAGAGTCTGGCACATGTGTGCTCCAGGAACATGCTCAACTGTGCAAGGTTATATGAGGGGACATCTGAACACATGAATATGAAAAGAACTAGTGCAAGGGGATGTTCTTCCTAACCAATGGTCTATAATAAAAACAGTGATAACAGGAAGCAGCAAAAACTAACATTTATTGAGGTTTTACCACCTTATATGCAATGTGGTCAATTTTTGTGTTTGGGAATTTAAAGAATATGATCCAGGATGGCAGAAGATGTTTTCTGATCAGCTCCCCAATAAGCTAATCTGGTAATTACAAATGAACACACAGACACCAAGTTTGTAAAAATGTTGGTAGTTCACTTACATGCACTAGTGTTACTATTGCAATTTTTTAAAATAAAGTTCACTATAATGGATGTTAAATAAACACTTCTATAAAACCTAGGCATTTTTAGGTTCTGTTTTAAAAAGCATTATCAAAGCCACTTTTCTAACACCAAACTTATCTTCTCATTCTGAGGGTTCATAGCTGGCAAAATCCTTTGTTAGTAACAGTAACAAGCGAGGAGCCAGGAAATGAATTTCCTGGATTGGAACACCCTTTCTGAACAACTATCGTGTTCAAAATTAATATTTTTTGCATGTAAACTTCTTGATACTTTGCACTTACTGCATTTCTTAGAAGTCGTCTATTATCATTATATTAATCTTACTTAGCAGTTATTTTTAATGGAAACTCAAAATTGCAAACTCTTACTTGATTATTTAAGCAGAAGTAATTGTTAAGAAACAAGTGTACAAATGTGAACCCAATTGTACTAAGGCACAATTTACATCCTCTGTCATTGCAGATACTATCAATGAGTGTCTTAACAGCAGAGCAGGGACAGGTACCTGGAAACCCATGATTAAATGGCAATGGAAGCAGGGAGGTTATAAGTGGCATTTACCAAGGATGCTTAGGCCTTTCGAGCATGTTAACTTTACAAAACAGACTTGAAGAAGACCTGAGAAATATTTTAGTCTGAACTCCTTGATTCCTTGTTAGGGAAGAAAAAAGGTCCACAAAGGTGGCCCTTTCAAATGCACTGTTGGAGATGAGGGAACTGAATCTGCTCCTGGAGCCACCTTTGAAAATTATATTTCATCACATTCCAGAATAGTAATTTAAAAAGTTATAAATATATAATTATACATTCTTATGGTATATTCTTAAACATTGAATATTTATAGAGTCCACCTTCTGTGTATAGTTTCCATGTGATCCACAGTTCTGTACTGCCCATCCAGGCAGCTTCTGGGACCAGGGCAGGGCAGTCAGAGATTTTCCCAAGCAGCCCTGCACCCTCCAGAGGCAGGACTGAACTACAGCCAGCTCCTCAGAGCAGACCCGTCCAGTAAGAGATATTCTGCACAGAGCCAGCTCCCAACACTGGACCCAGTGGCAGGCTAGGGGCAGCTTTCTTTGGAAGCACTGCATTATCAAGTTCCTCCAAGACTTCAGGCTACTGAAGGCTGGAAGGTGATATACTGGAAATCTACAGGGACACTATAAGCCAAAGAGGAAATCTGAAATATCTCAGAGTCCCACTGATATCTGACCAATATGAGAAAACAAGGGAAGAAAATGTCCCAAACAAACCTAGATACTGTATCAATAAAACCCAATGACACCACAGCAGAAGAAATGTCAGAAAGGGAGTTCAGAATGTACATAATTAAAAAAAATCAGGGAAGAAAATGAGGAGATGAAAGAGCAAATGCAGGCATTGAAGAAGGAGATGAAAGAGCAAATGCAGGCATTAAATGATCACACCAATGAACAGTTAAAAAAGCAAATATGGGAAGCAAGAGATCATTTCAATAAAGAGTTAGAGATATTGAAAAAAAAGCAGAAATCCTTGAAATGAAGGAAACAATAAATCAAGTTAAAAATTCCATAGAAAGCATAACCAATAGGATAGAACACCTGGAAACAGAACCTCAGACATTGAAGAAAAAATATTTAATCTTGAAAACAAAGCTGACCAAACAGAGAAGATGGTAAGAAATCATGAACAGAATCTACAAGAATTATGGGATATCATGAAAAGGCCAAATTTAAGAATTATTGGGATTGAGGAAGGCTTAGAGAAACAAACCAAAGGAATGAACAATCTTTTCAATGAAATAATATCGGAAAAATTCCCAAATCTGAAGAATGAAATGGAAAATCAAGTACAAGAGGCTTATAGGACTCCAAATATACAAAGTTACAACAGAACACATTATTATGAAAATACCTAACATACAAAATAAAGACAGAATTTTAAAGGCCTGGAGAGAAAAGAATCAAATTGCATTCAGGGGGAAACCGATAAGAATATCAGCAGATTTTTCAATCCAGAACCAAAAAGCTAGAAGGGCCTGGAAGAACATTTACCAAGCCGTGAAAGAAAATGGATGCCAACCAAGAATCTTATACCCAGCAAAACTTACTTTCAGATTTGACGATGCAATAAAATCCTTCCATGATAAACAAAAGCTAAAAGAATTTAAAACAAGAAAGCTGGCATTACAGAACATTCTCAGCAAAATATTCCATGAGGAAGAGATGAAAAACAATGATACGCTCAGCAACGGGAGGAACTAGCCTAAAGGAATAGCCAAATAAAGGAAAAACAAAATCAGGTCAAAAAAAAAAATGAGTCAAATGACTGGGAATACAAATCATATCACAATAATAACCCTGAATGTTCATTAACACTGAACTCATCAATAAAAAGACATGGATTGGCAGATTGGATTAAAAAGAAAAATCCAACAGTATGTTGCCTGCAAGACACACATCTCATAGATATCCATAGACTAAAGAGATACCCATAGACTAAAGGTGAAAGGATGGGAAAAAACATACCAAGCACATGTACACAGCAAAAAAGCTGGAGTATCCATCCTCATTTCAGATAATGTGGACTTCAAGCCAAAACTAGTCAGAAGGGATAAAGAAGGACATTACCTACTGCTTAAGGGAAGCATAAATCAGCAAGACATAACAATCATAAATATCTATGCCCCAAACATTGGCTCATCCATGTACGTCAAACAAATCCTTCTTAATTCCAGAAATCAAAGAGACCACAACACAATAATACAAGGCAATTTTAACACACCTCTCTCACCACTGCATAGATCCTCCAAACAAAAATTGAATATAGAAACCATAGATCTCAATAGCACAATCAACAATTTAGATTTAATGGACATTTATAGAATAGACCATCCAACAAAGAATGAATACACTTTCTTCTCAGTAGCACATGGATCCTTCTCTAAAATAGACCATATTTAATGCCACAAAGCTACTGTTAGCAAATACAAGAAGATAGAGATACTACCTTGTATTCTATCAGATCATAATGGATTGAAATTAGAGATCAATGACAGAATAAAAAACAGAAACTTCTCCAATATCTGGAGATTAAATAATACACTATTATATGATGAAGGGATAACAGAAGACATCAGGAGGGAAATAAAAAAATTTTTAGAAGTAAATGAGAACAAAGACACATCATATCAAAATCTCTGGGACACTATGAAAGCAGTACTAGAGGAAGATTTATTTCATGGGGTGCATTCAACAAAAGAAGTAGAAATCAACAAATAAATGACTTAACACTACAGCTTAAAGCCCTAGAAAAAGAAGAGCAGACCAACAGCAAAAGTAGTAGAAGACAGCAAATAGATAAAATCACAGCCGAAATCAACGAAATTGAAACAAAAGATACAATCAGAAAAATTAACAAAAAATAAATAGTTGGTTCTTTGAAAAAATAAACAAAATTGATAAACCCTTTGCCACACTAACAAAGAGAAAGAGGGAGAAAACTCAAATTACTAAACTTCCGAATGAACAAGGAAATATCACTACAGACACGAGTGAAATACAAAACATAATTAGAAGCTATTTTGAAAATCTATACTCCAACAAAACAGAAAACCTCAAAGAAATTAACAAATTTCTAGAGACATAAAATTACCTAAACTGAACGAGGAGGATATACACAACTTAAATAAATCAATTTCAAGCAATGAGATAGAAGAGGTCATCAAAAGCCTACTGACAAAGAAAAGTCCAGGACCAGATGGGTTCTCAGCCAAGTTCTACAAAATCTTTAAAGAAGAGCTCATTCCAATACTCCTCAAAGTATTTGATGAAATAGAAGAGGAGGGAACCCTCCCAAGCTCATTCTATGAAGCCAATATCACCCTGATACCTAAACCAGACAGAGACACATCCAGGAAAGAAAATTTCAGACCAATATCCTTAATGAACATTGATACGAAAATTCTCAAGAAAATCTTAGCAAATTGCATACAAAAATATATTAAAAAGGTAGTGCACCACGATCAATTGGGTTTTATCCCAGGGATTCAAGGTTGGTTCAACATCCGGAAATCAATAAATGTCATTCACCATATCAACAGACTTAAAGTCAAGAATAACATGATTACTGTGATAGATGCAGAAAAAGCATTTCATAAAATACAGCATCCCTTCATGCTGAAAACACTAGAAAAAATAGGGATAGTGGAAACATTCCTTAACATTTTAAAGGCCATCTACGCTAAGCCCGTGGCCAATATCATTCTAAATGGTTAAAAACTGAAAGCATTTGGCCTAAAAACTGGAACAAGGCAGGGATGCCCACATTCACCACTTCTATTCAACATTGTCCTTGAAACTCTAGCCAGAGCAATTAGACAGACCAAGGAAATTAAAGGGATCTGAATAGGAAAAGAAGAGCACAAACTGTCCCTATTTGCTGATGACATGATTATATAATTAGAGGAAAAAGGAAATTCCACCAGAAGACTTTTAGACCTCATAAGTGAATTCACTAAAGTAGCAGGATATAAGATCAATGCCCAGAAATTCAATGCATTTTTATACATAAGAACACAAGCAACACTAGATGTTGGCGAAGATGTGGGGAAAAAGGTACACTCATACATTGTTGGTGGAGTTGCAAATTAGTGCAGCCACTCTGGAAAACAGTGTGGAGATTCCTTAGAAATCTTGGAATGGAATCGCCATTTGACCCAGGTATCTCACTCCTAGGCCTATAACCAAATGACTTAAAGTCAGCATACTACAGATGTACAGCCACATCAATGTTCATAGCTGCTCAACTCACAATAGGCAGATTGTGGAACCAAACTAGATGCCCTTCAGTTGATGAATGGATAAAGAAACTGTGGTATATATATACAATGGAATATTACTCAGCCATAAAGAGTAATAAAATTATGGCATTTGCAGGCAAATGGATGAAATTGGAGAATATCATACTATGTGAGATAAGTCAATCTCAAAAAACCAAAGGGTGAATGATCTCACAGATAAGCAGATAATGATACATATAGTGGGTGGGAAGGCGGCAAGAATGGAGGAAGGAGGGACTATATAGAAGGATAAGAGGGGTGGGAGGGGTGGGGGGAGAAAAATATAACAGAATGAATCAAAAACTATTACCATAGGTAAATGTATGATTACACAAATTGTATGCCTCTACTTCATCTACAAACAGACAAACATGATGTATCCCATTTGTTTACAATAAAAATGAATTTAAAAAAGTCAGTTGAGTTTGGGGTTGTGACTTAGTGGTAGAGCACTCACCTAGCATGAGTGACCACTGGGTTTAAATGTGAGCACCACATGAAAATAAAATAAAGGTACTGCATTCATCAACAACTAAAAAGTATATATTTATTTTAAAAAGTCAGTTGGAGAAATTTCAAAAAGAAGGGAAGGCATAGGGGAATCAAATTGACAAATTATGTTATGTGCGTGTATGAATATGGCATAAGGAATCTCACTATAGTGTATAATTATAATGCACCAACAAAAAAAGAAAAACAATTATACCAATAAAATATATAAATAAAAGAAAAATTTAAAAAGAGGCAGGATCTGCATGATTTGGAATTGGGGATTTAAAGATTTACAGAAAGCAAGTTGCTTATCAGATATTAATACAAACACATCGCTAAACCCTTTGGTGTTCATAGAATATTCGATTTTAACCATTTCTCCAGTGTGTATATGTGTGAAGTCATGTCATAATGTCCATTAAATTGACTTTTATATCCTGCATCCTGTATCACATCAGTATGTCATAAACAAATGAGATACATGAATTTTTCAGCTAAATTTGAAAGACTGAGAGGCAGAGTTTTGTAGTAGAGGACACTATTTAATATATAAATGAATAAATTCATTTTAAATTAAACAAAAAATATTAGCATACCTTAAAACTATCTAGGGCACAGATAGTTGAAGATGTGGAGTACATGGACCACCATTATACTGTTGGCAAGGATGGAAAAAAGTTGAAACTAGTTTGGAAAACTTTCTGTTTCTTACAAAGCAATATACAAATCTACCTTTGATCCATAAATTCTCCTTCTTGGTATTTATCTAAGAGAATGAAAACATATGTCCAGAGAAGAGTTGCCCACCATTGTTCATATAGCCTTAATATAATAGCCCCAAATGGAAAACAAGCCAAACATTCATCAGTAAGTGCATGGATGAACAAAGTATGTTACACCCACACAGTGGAATACTACTGAGCAAGAAACTACATGCAAGAATCTCAAAAATACTATGTTGATGAAAGAACCCTGAAACAATAGAATATATCATATATGACTCTATAGATGAAGGTCTGTTAGTGGTAGCAAATGCCAGAAAGTGCTCTTTTGAGACTGAAAAGAGAATTTGCTAGAAAGGGGCACAAAACAACTTTCTGGTTGATAGAAATGGTCTGTAATTCACATGACAGTAATGATCGCTAAACCCTTTGAAATGTACCCTTAAAATTAGTATTTTTTAGTATATTTATTGAAAATACCTCAAAAGAAAAAATCAATAATTATTCTTATACAATGACTACCTTTTATATTTCCAATTCTTCCTGGTCAGTTCCAGTTCTGGATCTTCAAATACCAACAGAAGTATTTCATTTGAATGTTTCATCATTCTATCAAACTCCTTGACCTTTCCCGTGGTATTTCTTGGGGACTGGTTCAGAATTCCCCATGGACACCAAAATCCACCATTGATCAAAAGCAACATAACAATGGTGCAGCATTTGCACAAAAGATATGTATGCCTTCCCATGTTTTTAAAATCATCTCTGGATTACCTGTAACATCTGTCACAATGTGAATGTATGTAAATAATTGTGAAGCAGCATTGTTTGGAAAATCATCAAAATAAAAAGTCTGCACAGGTTCAATACAGAGTTAATTTTTTTCAAATATTTTTGCTCTGTACTTGGTTGACTCCATAGTTGCGGAACTTGCAGATGTGAGGACCAACTGGACAACCTTCTATTCAAATGTATGGCCGTTGTTTTTCTACTCTCATATGATTCTTGAGAGTCTAGTTATCATCAAAACTATCCATTTCCTCTAAAATAGAAATCAAAAATTCTTTCCTTCAAGAAAGACTGGAGGAATGAGTACATTTAACCAGGAGTGGAAAGAATATTTAATTTGGCATCAGCAGAATCAATGCTCAGTTGTATGACACTAGTAAAGTCACTTCACATTCCCAAGCTTATAAAATGGGAAAATTCACTATGGCTATATTAAGGAACATTGTGAGACATTGAGTAAGAAAACATTAATAATTATGAAGCATTAATTTTTTAATTCAACAACTAGGGTTACTGTTACTGATACTTATTCAAAAGCCAACCCTTGAGCCCTGGCACACACTCAGGCCTGCTCATATCTGAACTACTTCAATAATTTCTGATATATTCCTCCTGATATTTTTGGCAGGTGACCAATCTGTTACTCTCAGTTTTATGACTAATAATTTACCATGTAATTCCTTTAAAAACACATGCATAATCTTGGTCTTTTGAAGATATGCTTGGCAAGATTTATAAAACCCCGTATTTGTTTCAAAATAACTACAGAGCTGGAAGCTTTGGCAAAAATATAGAGATAAAAAGTCAAAACTAAAGCTCCTACAAAAGAAGAACATGTTAAAAAGTGAGACTGATTTAAAGGGACTACATACTTTACATTTCACAAAGATTTCATTTTTTTGTGAACAATTTCTAATTTTGCTGGATATTTTTTCCACTGAAAAACCTTTACTGATTTGCTGACTTCACTAGAATAAAAAGTCCATAATTATTAATATTTAAACCCACAATGTAATCTACCCAGTAAAAGAAAATGAGAATATTTTATTCTCTTGATTCCTAAAAATGCATTTGTTTTTCCTAATCAATTTTCTTATTTGCAATTTCCTACTACATGTTAGGAAAATTTCCTCTATATAGTTTAAATTACTTTTATATTTGCATTAGAAAATGGACAGTTTATAAGAATCAATTTCACATTCGGTCCTATTTGCTTACAGATAAGGCAAAAATGGAGAATGATTACAGAATTTAAGTCTAAAACATGTTTCTGCTGAAAGATCATGAAATTCTATATCAAAGATTGTATTTTCAATCATCTGGGTAACAGTTTCAGCTTTATATTTTATTTGTGTTTTGTCACTATTATAACCTATTTGGTTACATAATTCTAGAAACCAGGAGGAAAAAGCACAATAGCTAATTGTATACTTTTTTGTTATTTTGTACACCATGAGAGCCTAATCAATGTTGAGTTTACAGACTGAACAAAGCTGAATTTCACAGAATTTCACAGTTTGCTTATACAGCTGGAATAAACCTCTTGTCAAACTCAGTATTTTAGAAATTTCACTTTATTATACTTGGCAATACAAACTATTTCTCGGAGTCTAAACCCCAGAGATAAGAATTTGTAATTTGCAATCACAATGTTACTACTTATTTTTTAAAATATGTCATTAGGTGAGTCTAGGGAGAAGTAGTTAGGAGAATCACCAGAAACATCTCTTTCATAAAAGAATGTCACTAAGATTTTCTAAAACTTACGAAATTAGAAAAATATGTAAATATGTTCATTTGGATTGTTTCTTTAATAGTCTCTTCCAAAATATATTAGTGCTTTAGTCATCTCCTAAAGCCCCCTTGGAATATTCTTCCAATCCCGTTGATATACCAAGTTTGTTCACATAAGTTTAGTTCAGAAGGATCCAGAATTTTATCTGGAAATATTATTTAATTCTATTATTACAACTTAGGTTGATAAAATCATCATTTAACTAAGAATACCTAATTATGTTTAAGATAATGTTAAAGCATTAAGCCAAAGCATTAATTTTTATATATTAGATTTGCTTTTCTGCAAGTAAGAATCAAATAATACTAATTATTTGTACATCTAACTTTTAAAACTCAACTTTGGTGGAAATTTATTTTAGTTTAAATGTTAAAGTCTGGAATTCTTTCCCTACCACTAGTAATTTTGCACTGGAAAATTAAGAATATTTTCAGCATTTGTAGGTATTTTTACTATAAATGGCTTGGAACATAATTTTTAGATAAGTCATAATGCATGATGGGCTACATCCAAATTGGCTGACTACCCTTGACTATGTGACTGTCAAAGTTGATGGTAAAGTATCGCTGGAGATGACCAAGTAAAACGTCACCCTGGGAAGACTCACTCTTACTTAACCTATAGTTCTCTGTGTATATCAGGCTTTTCAGCTTTCCCTGAAAGTGTATCCTTCAATTTTTTACTTCTATTTGATGCATGTAAGG
This sequence comes from Sciurus carolinensis, assembly GCF_902686445.1. Taxonomy (NCBI): domain Eukaryota; kingdom Metazoa; phylum Chordata; class Mammalia; order Rodentia; family Sciuridae; genus Sciurus; species Sciurus carolinensis. Next base: position 87,950,808 of record NC_062217.1, on the reverse strand, counting down.
AAATGTATTTAATGAGATTCAAGTGTGTGGGAAAATGATATAAAGTAAGGGAAAATAATGACACAATGCCTATTACTCAAGTTGAGTAATAAGAAGAGAGGATCCAGAGCATTTGACTAGAAAATAAAAGAAACTCCATCCAGGTGAACTTGGTTAATTTTAAGTGTATCACTGTTTGGTTTTCATCATGTGAACTTTGACTAAATGAAAGAGTGATAAATGGTTCTGAGACTCTGTAATGAGACCCTCTAATATTTGAGCATTATCACTGAGTATTCGTGTCAACACACATCAAAAATGCATGAGAAATAGAGATACAGAACACCCAGCAAGAAAAAGCAACATGAAGCTCTCACAGAAGAAAGTCACACATCTGAAAGCAAATTAATACACACAATCAGTCTGGAATGTGTTGTATGGCCATTTGAAATACTATTACATCTTAAAGCATGAGTTCTTAGAAATTATTAACATTAAAAAGTTTTATAAATAATATAAAAGTAGCAAAAATAAACAGCTTGTATTTGATAAGGTTCATTAATTATATTCATGATGTAAATTTGGGATCCCCTAATTAAAAAATAAAAAAAAACTTTGTTTTTAAAAAGTTTGATTTCAATTTTTAAATTGATTATCAAGTAGTAATGAACTCAAAACAGAATGTGGCACGGCAGTTTTTAAAAAAAATGAATCAAAAATCAGTTAACCCAGTGACTTCCAAATGACTAGGAAGGCTAAAACACAGTCTATGGAATGGGGGTGTCAAATAGATTCTTTAGCATTTTGCATAGAGTATAAAATGCCGGTCATAAAGATAAGACATACAAATTATTCTCAAAACAGTAAAATCTGTTCAATAGCCTTTATATGATATCCTTTAATGATCATTAATGTTCACACACAAAAATTCTAAGGATAAGCTCAAATTTGAACTAAGGTTTCATCATTTTTAGTAATAAAAGTACCTAAAGGTTTCTAGGAGATAACAGTCTGTGCAAAACTATACAGGATAGTAGACAGTTTGACTCATCAGGGGAAATGATATGCATTGTTGAGGGAGAAAATAAGATATGCTTGAAAAGATCACTTGGTAAGAGTAAACTGATACATGGGTTTATCATGGGTTGTGGCTCAGCGGTAGAGCGCTTTCCTGTCATGTGTGACACCCTAGGTTTACTCCACAGCTCTGCAAATAAATAAATAAATAAAAGAAAATAAAGGCCAACAACAACTAAAAAAAGAGAAACACTTTTAAAAAGGAGAAACTTGTACAAACACCATTATTTTAATTAATAACTACATTCACAATAGTATGGACATTTTCCTTGCATGTATGTGGTATGTGTTAAACAACTTACAAATTGTCTACAAGTTTAACCAACTAGATGTCTTCTAGAATCCAGATCAAAGAGAAGTATACAAAGTAAAGAAATGTTTTAAAAGAAAAATTTGTTTTGCATGATTTGGGGGATGAAGGGGTTAAACAACTATTTGTAAATTCTCTTTAAAAAGGAGAAATTTTAAAATAGTAAGAATGTGTGAATAAAGAGATTTAGTCCTGATTCCCTCTCCTAGGGATATGGTATCAGAATAGTCGATTGGTCTCTATGGAGCTCAGCTTCCTCTATAAAATGAAATCGTAATTCATGTTCTCAAATTGGTCACCAAATTTGTTCACTTATTCACTCCATAGTGCTCCTGCCTTGGGGCCTCTGCATGTGTCACTTCCTCACCTGGGATGCTCTTCCTTTAGATAACTGTGTGGTTTGATCTCATATCTATTTAAGTCTCACCTGAATAATCTTATCACTGTTCTTTTTTTAATAACTTACATGAAACAGTAACCCCACCCATCACCTCGACACTGTCTAGCCCTCATCTCCTTCTTCCTCTACCTGTGTAACATTTCCCTTTTTCAGATATATATTGTGATTACATGCTTGTTGTCTGTGTCCTCCTACCCTCTCCTACAAAACAAGCATATGAGACAAGTGATTGCCTACTTCACTTAATGCTTCTTCTAGTCTTAATTGTCTGACCAGGCACCACGATAGTAGCTTCAGAGATAAAAAGAAGTCTAGGACATGTTATCTTCCCTCTGAAGGGTTCAACAAATTGAAAATTCACCTTTCTATCTCTCTAAGCAGCTTCATCTCTCCCTCACTCACTTCTAGAGAGTCATCATGAACTCACACACTGCTACCACACACCCACACCCTTATCTCCTCCAATCTGACTTATGTGTTCTCCCTCTGCTCTCTAATGGCAACACTGCAGGCTTTTATTCCATTGGATGTATTGTACTTCATCTTAGCTACTTTGACTCTGAATGAGCTCCTCAAGGTCTAGAACCATGTCATTCCTTCCATATATCTACTGTATAACATGGGATTGAATGAATGAATGACTTGCCAAATGTATACATGACTTTATTTGAGAGTTCATGAACAATTAAATTATTAAATGATAACTTTTGATCATTACACTTTTTTACTTAAAGAGGGACACCACTGTCCCACAAAAAGAGATAAAAGGAACTATGTATGTCCATGTGGTCTCTACTTGTTCTTAAATACCCAGGGACTGAGTTATTAAGTCAGCAGTAGTTCAAAATTTTTACAGGTTTAGAAGACTTCTGGGCCAATGATGACTAAGTGTCTACTTTAGATTTTATCTAAATTCATTCACAGTAAGTCAGGGGTTTTTCCTGAGTTCCTTCCAAAACAAAGAGCAACCTAATAGCACTTTCCTGCCTGGCAAGAGTGAGGCTTCCCTGATTTACCATCAGCAGTCCCACACCAGGAAAGATACTTCTACCAACAGATCTGTCAAAAAGTTTTTCTATGTAGAATCTAAAGTGGGAATTTGAGGACTTGGGATATAGCTTGACTTGCATGCACAAGGCCCTGGGTACAATCCCCAGCACCACAAAAAAAAAAAAAAAAAAAAAAAAAAAAGTGGGGTTTTGAAAGTGTCCCACACTTATTAGACTAATTTCATGAAAATACAGCTTCTTGATATGCCAAAAATCTGGGAAACATCTAAGAGAGAATCTGAAATAAATTAACCCATAGAATTTAAAGACCAAATACATTATCTCTTTCCCTCACTTTTCCTCATAAGCATAATCAACTCGGTCTTAACAGAAGAGACCAAACATTCTCAATTCTTTCAGTTAAGGAGTGAAAATAAAATGATAGGACACTTTCAACCCTTAGATAACTTTTGCCTATACAGCCAGGCAGAAAGCGTTCTAAAGGTAATGTAGATTTGGGGGGACTTGGAAGTGTCAGCATTCATGCTACACTAAAACACACCAGAAATCCTATTATTTTCTTAGCAATAGCCTTAAAAATGAAACAATGGTAACAATAATGTTTACCTAAAGAACATTCATTTTGCATTTCCTTTCCTTACATTCCAATATTATGTTGTGATTTCAGATATAAAGAAGCTAAATCATTTTATATATATGTATATATATATATTTCTCAGATTATATTTGTGAAACAATCTTTCTCCCTGAACCAGATTACATTTAAAGTAACAATGAGTTTGAAAATTAGAATCTAAAATTGTATCACACAAGTTGTATGCTTTTTGGAGTTCAAAGCTAAAAGAAGAGAAAAAAACATATTAATTTCAGCTAGTCATATCACAGATATTTAAAAAAAAAGTTTTAAAAACATTACAAATAGGAGAATGTGGGCACCCCATCATGAAGGACTACAGGTTTGCAGTCAAAGGAGTTTAACATAAACTCTGGAAATCACTTGCTGTGGACACCTAAAGGATAAGAAACTCTCTGGGCTTCTCTTTCTTTATCTGCAGGATAAAAACACTATCGTGAGGTAAATTAATTAAAAGCTCTATTAGTTTTCTACAATCTGCCAAAAATATGCTCTCAGCAATGTTTTTTGTTTTCTTTCCTTCCTCATCTCCAGTACATTCTCTACTGTAATTTAAAAGCTACTAACACAGTCATCATGAAGAGAATAAGAAAAAAAAGAAGGGTGTTAACTGTTCAAGAAGTTTAGAATAATGAAAAAAAAAGAAAGAAAGAAAGGAAAAAGAAACCAAAGATTTCTGACTTCTTTGATCATTAAATGCTGTTTTCCAAATTAACAACCATGATGTTTGAATATGGAAAAAATTAAAAAAATTGTGATGTTCGAGTCAACTACGATGAAAGTATGATGGAAGCAATATCTAACTTGCTGCCATATCTGTTCAGACAAAGGACATTTATGAGAAAAAAGTACTAAAGATAAATTTCTTTGTTTCTAGAAATTCACAAGTTGTTTCTCTTCACAAAAAGAGGAACCTCATATAAGCTATGTAAAACAACACGGAAAGAAGACACTGAAGTGTCTACACTAACTTAAACATTATTGATAATAGTCTTTAAAAAGAGTATCACTTTAACAGGCACAGAAATTAGGGATGCTCACTGAATCTAAAGCTAATAATTAAAATTGTGTTTGATCGTCTCTCAAAATTATAATCAAGATCCAAGAAAGTAGGCCAGTAAGATACAGAGTGAGTTAAAAAGTAACATGTATTCCCCAAGTTTGCAAGGGTTGACCCTCAGAGAGAAACAGGCCTCCTTAGCCTCTTCCTCTTCCCTCCCCTTCCCCTACCACCTTTCTTTTATTTAAATTATAATATCTAAACCTTTATTCTTTAACTTGATCCTGGTAAGGAAGTAATTTCTCTAGAGATGGCTCTCTTTCAGATATTACTCATTTATTTATACTTTTTTGTAATTGAACTTAATTATTCTACTTGGATTAAAAATGAAGATTACAATTGTTTGGAATTAAGAGAAAAAGGGGATGAAAATGAGAGATTCTCTGGGTTACAAAGTCAAATTTAACTGTTTAAAAAACATATCTATTTCGTTTTGGATTGGACTTAATTTTAATAATTTGCTCTATGTGCCTTTATTACTCTTTCTCTAAACAATTCATGATTATGTTTGTCAAGTTGTTAAAGATAATGACCATATTTAATCATCAGGGGAAAATATGAGACCAAATCTAAACAGATGTTATGTGAATTGCTAGCAGTAGACCTTGTCAGTTATTAGACACAGTGTTTCTAACTTGAACAATGTCAATAATATCGAAATAAGGAAGGGGAGAGCCCATCCGTGGGTCTCTTCACAACTACTTCTTCCAAAGTATCTGACTTCACTCAAATGATGAGTGGGAATCAAATTTATCAATTAAAATGGTGGAAATGTTCAATTCATGCATATAGTTGAGTAGCCTCACTACATAAACCTATAAATTTGAGTGCCTCTGGTTGCTGCTCTAGACACCCAATCATGTTCTTTTTTTTTTTTTTTTTTAATTCAAAAACAGACACATCTGCATATCTAGGGAGGAAGTGCACTTTGGCTAACATTTCAAATCATTTCTACATTTCAAATCAAAGGAAACATTTTTTCTACCCAAGGTTTAATAAAAGTTAATTTTAAAAACTAGTAAAATGCATAATACTAGACATTTAACGACAACAAAAAAAAGACCAGCATTTTAAGGTTCATATCATACATACTAATTTCAATAACACAGGACACTAAATTAAAAATGCAAAGTATAATGATTGTTTATGAGGCAGGACAGGGAAAGGGAAATAAACTTCAGTCTAAATAGTTACCCTGTGGTTCAGAGTCTGGTCAGTGGCCTGCAAAAGAAGGTCTAGCTTGGAACAAGGCAGTGTGGCCCCAAGTGTCAACCTTCCTAAGTGTCCTCATTCTTTCTCATTTTCCCCTTCTCATTCCTGACACTACTACTGGCACAAAAGAGAAGAAGCAGACATATCTTTGGATCTTTCTTTCACCATGGCACCTTTAGTTTTGACTTGAAAAGACAAACATGAAGTAGTTACCCAAGGTTTTTGAATCTTGCTACCTTCATTACATGGAAAACTTTTCTACCTAGAGACATCCTTCTCATCCTAACACTCTTTTTTTTTTTTTTTTTTTTGGGTGCTGGGGATCGAACCCAGGGCTTTGTGCTTACAAGGCAAGCTCTCTACCAACTGAGCTATCTCCCCAGCCCCTCATCCTAACACTCTTAAGAAAATGCTGGAAGTGCTGGAAGCAGATTGACAGATATTTCCTAAATCCTGTAATTATTATTTATATGCTAAGCTGATATTGTATCCTATTATTATTTAGTACATTTGTTTATTAACAATACCTTGCTGGAATGTTAGGGTTTTTTTGTTTGTTTGTTTTGTATTGTTTTGGGTCATGACAGTTTTTGAGTAGACAGAAGACATCAAGAATAAAAGCATACCAAAAAAGGAAACATAAATCAATAGTGGAACAGTCGTACACATTAAGGAATTGATAACACAGTTAAGAGCTGAAAGACAAGGGCACAATTATACACATAGAGTGTTAAATTTGAGCAAAGCTCCATGCAGAATTTTTTCAAATTTTATAACAAAGAATGTCAATTTCTCCCTAAATATGATTTTTAAAATATCTCATTGTAAATTCTGAAACACATCTGTAATTAAGAGGTCTCTGCAGAATATTCTCTTTGCTTCTTCTATCCTTACCAGCACTTGTCAGAGTTTTTACACATACACATAGTCCTGAATGAGGTATATTAACTCTTGATGGGTCCTGGCATCCTAACGTTTCCCAGGTGCCAGCTCACACTGTATTCTTTACTTATCATCTAGTGAAAATCACTGATATGAATAATAAACTTGGAATCTCTAAATACACACATACAATTTTCATAACAGTAGTAAAGGAAGACCATTTGTACTGCCATATAAAATACCATGGCCTGAAAATGGGCATATCAAGCAAAACAAAGAGTTATCCCTTATGCCTGGAATCTACAAAAAATAAATGAATGAATGAATGAGTAAATAAATAATGGAGAAATCAGAAATAGAGATGGTGGTTGATAGAGTCTGGAGTGGTGAGGAATTGGGAAAAATGAAAATATGCTGGTCAAAAAGTACAAAAATTCACTTGATAAAAGAAAGTTATGAAAACCTCATATATAGCATGGTGATTATCAATAATACTGTGTATTTCAAATTTGTTAAGGAGATCTTCAGCATTCTCAGCAAAAAAAAAGAAGATAACCATGCTAGGTGATGGATTGTGGATTAAACTCATTATGGAAATTATTGGACAACTTATACAGCTATCAGATCAGCACATTGCAGACTCTCAATTTATATACAATTTTTTAAAATTTCTTTTTTTTTGTAAACAAAAGGGATACATGTTGTTTCTGTTTGTACATGGAGTAACAGCATATCATTTGCATATTCATACATTTACATAGGGTAATGATGTTTGATTCATTCTGTTATTTTTTCCTCCCCCCACCCCTCCCACCCCTCTTTTCCCTCTGTACAGTCCCTCCTTCCTCCATTCTTGCCTCCCTCCCACCTCCCATTATGTGTCATCATCTGCTTATCAGAGAGATCATTCGTTCTTTGGTTTTTTGAGATTGGCTTATCTCATTTAGCATGATATTCTCCAATTTCATCCATTTGCCTACAAATGCCATAATTTTATTATTTGTTGTAGCTGAGTAATATTCCATTGTATATACATACCACAGTTTCTTTATCCACTCATCAATTGAAGAACATCTGGGTTGGTTCCACAATCTGGCTATTGTGAATTGAGCACCTATGAACATTGATGTGGCTGTATCTCTGTAGTATGCTGATTTTAAGTCCTTTGGGTATAGGCTGAGGAGTGGGATAGCTGGGTCAAATGGCGGTTCCATTCCAAGTTTCCTAAGGAATCTCCACACTGCTTTCCAGAGTGGGGGCACTAATTTGTAGCCCCACCAGCAATGTATGAGTGTACCTTTTTCCCCACATCCTCGCCAACACCTATTGTTGCTTGTAATCTTGATGATCACCATTCTAATTGGGGTGAGATGGAATCTTAGTGTAGTATGGATTTGCATTTCTCTTATTACTAGAGATGTTGAACATTTTCTCATATGATTGTTGATTGCTTGTAGATCTTCTTCTGTGAAGTGTCTGTTCATATCCTTAGCCCATTTGTTGATTAGGTTATTTGTATTCTTGGTGTAGAGTTTTTTGAGTTCCTTATATATTCTGGAAATTGATGCTCTATCTGAAGTATGAGTGGCAAAGATATTCTCCCACTCTGTAGGCTCTCTCTTTCTATTGCTGATAGTTTCCTTTGCTGAGAGAAAACTATTTAGTTTGAATCTATCCCAATTATTGATTCTTGCTTTTATTTCTTGTGCTATGGGAGTCCTGTTAAGGAAGTCTGATCCTAAGATAACAAGGTGAAGATTTGTACCTACTTTTTCTTCTATAAGATGTAGGGTCTCTGGTCTGATTTCAAGGTCTTTGATCCATTGTGAGTTGATTTTTGTGCAGGGTGAGAGATATGGGTTTAGTTTCATTCTGTTGCATATGGATTTCCAGTTTTCCCAGCACCATTTGTTGAAGAAGCTTTCTTTTCTCCATTGCATATTTTTGGCTCCTTTGTCTAGTATTAGAAAATTGTATTTATTTGGGTTTGTTTCCATGTCCTCTATTCCGTACCATTGATCTTCCTGTCTATCTTGGTGCCAATACCATGCCATTTTTGTTACTATTGCTTTGTAGTATAATTGAAGTTCTGGTATTGCAATACCCCCTGTTTCATTCTTCCTGCTAAGGATTGCTTTAGCTATTCTCGGTTTCTTATACTTCCAGATGAATTTCATGATTGCTTGCTCTATTTCTGTAAGGTACATCATTGGGATTTTAATTGGAATTGCATTAAATCTGTATAGCATTTTGGTAGTATGGTCATTTTGACAATATTAATTCTTCCTATCCAAGAACATGGGAGATCTTTCCATCTTCTAAGATCTTCCCCAATTTCTTTCTTCAATGTTTTGTAGTTTTAATTGTAGAGATCTTTTACCTCTTTGGTTAGATTGATGCCAAAGTATTTTATTTTTTTTTGAAGCTATTGCAAATGAGATGTTTTTCTCATTTGTCTTTCAGCTGTATCATCACTTGCGTATAAAAATGCTTTAGATTTATGTGTGTTGATTTTATAGCCTGCTATTTTACTGAATTTATTGATGAGGTCTAGAAGTTTTCTGGAGGAGTTTTTTGAATCCTCTACCTATAGAATCATGTCATCCAGAAACAGTGACAACATAAGTTCCTCTTTTCCTATTCGTATCCCTTTAATTTCTTTAGTCTATCTAATTGCTCTGGCTAGAGTTTTGAGGACAATATTGAATAGAAGTGGTGAAAGAGGACATCCCTGTGTTATTCCAGTTTTTAAAGGGAATGCTTTCAATTTTTCTCCATTAAGAATGATATTGGCCATGGGCTTAGCACAAATAACCCTTACAATGTTGAGGTATGTTCTTACTATCCCTATTTTTTCTATTCTTTTGAGCATGAAGCGGTGTTGTATTTTGTTGAACGCTTTTTCTGCATCAATGGAAATAACCGTATGATTCTTATCCTTAAGTCTATTGACTGATGGATTACCTTTATTGATTTACGGATGTTAAATCATCCTTGCATTCCAGGGATGAACTCCACTTGATCATGGTACATGATTTTCTTAATATGTTTTTGGATGTGGTTTGCCAATATTTTGTTAAGAATCATTGCATCTATATTCATCAAGGATATTAGTATAAAATATTCCTTCCCTGATGTGTCTTTGCCTGGTTTGGGTATGGGGGTGATATAAGCTTCATAGAATGAGTTTTGTAGGGCACCCTCCTTTTCTATTTCCTGGAATACTTTGAGAAGTATTGGAATGAATTCGTTGAAGTTCTTGTAGAACTTGGCTGAGAATCCATCTGGTCCTGGGCTTTTCTTGGATGGTAGGTTTTTAATGGCTTCTTATGATCGCCCACTGCCCGCGCAGACAATCACAACGCGTATGCTCTTCTTGATCACAGGAACCAAAAGGGCTTTATTCCACAATTCTCAGACTTATATTGAGAACATCAGCCTATCAGAGAGTAGACTACCAGGAAAGTCAGCCTATCAAGGAACAGTCTCCAGCAGACACCAGGATTGCCTCATGTGCAACAGCCAACCAGAGTTACTTCCTAAAACTTGTATATGAGTGCAGCTATGTCTGGCAAGCTGCCAGGCGCCATCTTAGAGATCAGGCCACGGTGCGGCTCTGGGGCCCTCAGAGTCCACCCCTGACAGCTTCTTCTATTTCATTGCTTGATAATGAACTGTATAAATTGTGTATGTCCTCCTGGTTCAGTTTGGGAGAAGCATATGTCTCTAGAAATTTGTCAATGTCTTCAGTACTTTCTATTTTGTTGGAATACAGATTTTTGAAGTAGCTTCTCATTATGTTATGTATCTCAGTGGTATCTGTTGTGATATTTCCTTCTTCATCACGAATTTTAGTAATTTGAGTTTTCTCTCTCCTTCTCTTTGTTAGTGTGGCTAACGGTTTGTCTATTTTGTTTACTTTCTCAAAGGACCGACTTTTTGTTCTGTCAATATTTTTAACTGTATCTTTTGTTTCAATTTCATTGATTTCAGCTCTGATTTTAATTATTTCCTGTCTTCTACTACTTTTGCTGTTATTTTGTTCTTCTTTTTCTAGGACTTTGAGCTGTAATGTTAGGTCATTTAGTTGTTGACTTTTCTTTCTTTTCTGGAATGCGCTCCATGCAATGAACTTTACTCTTAGTATTGCTTTCACAGTGTCCCAGAGATTTTGATAGGTTGTATCGTTGTTCTCATTGACCTCTAAGAATTATTTTTATCTTCTCCCTGACCTTTTTTGTTATCCATGTTTCATTCAATAGCATATTATTTAGTCTCCAGGTGTTGGAGAAATTTCTGTTTGTTATTTTGTCATTGATTTCTACTCTCAGTCCATTATGATCTGATAGAACACAAGGCAGTATCTCTATTTTTTTGCATTTCCTAAGGGCTGCTTTGTGGCATAATATGTGGTCTGTATTCGAGAAGGTTCCATCCGCTCGTTGATGGATCAAATAGTCTATATATGTCTATTAATCTAGGTTATTGATTGTGGTATTGAGTTCTATGGTTTTTTTGGTTGGTTTTTGTTTGGAAGTTCTATCTAATAGTGACAGCGGTGCTTTAATGTCACCCAGAATTATTGTGTTGTGGTCTATGTGATTCCTGAAATTGAGAAGGTTGATGTACAGGTATGCACCATTGTTTGGGGCATAAATATTTACTATCGTTATGTTTTCCTGATTTATGGTTCTCTTAAGCAGTATGAAATGTCCTTCCTTATCCCTTTTGACTAATGTTAGCTTGAAGTCCAATTTGTGTGACATAAGAATGGAAACCCCCACTTTTTTACTGAGTCTATGTGCATGGTAGGTTTTTTCCCATCCTTTCACCTTTAGTCTGTGGATGTCTTTTTCTATGAGATGAGTCTCTTGCAGGCAGCATAATGTTGGGTCTTTCTTTTCTAATTCATTCTACCAGTCTATGTCTTTTGATTGATGAGTTTAGGCCATTAATGTTCAGGGTTATTACTGAGATATGATTTGTATTCCCAGTCATTTGGGCTTATTTTTGGTTTTTAATTTGGCTTGGTTTCTCCTTTCACTTTTCTCTAAGGTAGTTCATCCCTTTGCGGACCTACATTGTTGTTTTTCATTTCCTCCTCATGGAATATTTTGTTGAGAACATTCGGTAGTGCAGAATTTCTACTTGTAAGTTCTTTTAACTTTTGTTTATCATGGAAGGATTTTATTTCATCTTCAAATCTGAAAGTTAGTTTTGCTGGTATAGGATTCTTGGTTGGCAACCATGTCTTTCAGAGCTTGAAATAGGTTGTTCCAGGCCCTTCTAGCTTTTAGAATCTGGGTTGAGAAGTCAGCTGCTATCCATATTGGTCTCCCCCTATATGTAATCTGATGATTTTCTCTCGTGGCCTTCAAAATCCTATCTTTATTTTGAATGTTAGGCATTTTCAGTATAATGTGCCTTGGTGTGGATCTGTTGTGATTTTGTGCATTTGGTGTTCTGTAAGCCTCTTGTATTTGATTTTCCATTTCATTCTTCAGGTTTGGAAAATTTTGTCATATTATTTCATTGAATAGGTTGTTCATTCCTTTGGTTTGTGTCTCTGTGCCTTCCTCAATCCCAATTATTCTTAAATCTGTTCTTTTCATGATGTCCCATAGTTCTTGGAGATTCTGTTCATGATTTCTTATCATCTTCTCTGTTTGGGCAACTTTATTTTCAAGATTAAATATTTTGTCTTCATTGTCTGAGGTTCTGTCTTCCAAGTGGTCTAGTCTTTTGGTGATGCTTTCCATTGAGTATTTTATTTGATTTATTGTTTCCTTCATTTCAAGGATTTCCTTTTGTTTTTTATTGGGTTTTTTTTTTTGTTGTTGTTTTTGTTTTCGTTTTTATAATCTCTACCTCCTTGTTGAAATGATCTTTTGCTTCCTGCACTTGCTCTTTTAGTTTATTGGTATTATTATTCATTGCCTGCATTTGCTCTCTTATCTCATTCTTTTCTTCATGAATCATCTTAATCATGTATATTCTGAAGTCCTTTTCTGACATTTATTCTAACATACTGTCATTTGATTCTATGAATATAGAATCTAGATTTGTTTGTATCATTTTCTTCCTTTGTTTTTTCATGTTGTTCATGTATCTTCCCTTCTAGCAGTGCAGATGTGGGGTATTGCAGATTTCCCCCTATAGGCTTATAGTGGCCCTATGGGTTTCCAAAACCTTTTCTTTGAGGGGAGAAAAATATTAGCAGTGCCGAATTCAGACACTATGCAATCCTAGACCAAATAGCCCCTATGAGGACAATAACAAAATTGTCATAATAAACAGAATGAGTTCAAATATTATCTTCCATAAAACAAATAGATTTGCAATAAAGTCTGCAGTATCTAATGTAGACAGATGTAGAGGGATCAGAGGGATGTAGAATGGGATATGAAAAGAATATACAGAAGTTATAGAAAATAGAAAGTGTGAGAGTGTAATCAAAAGAAATTGGATATTAGCATGCAAAAAAGGGAGAAAGAGACTCTGAGGGAACAGGTAAACAAAAGGAAAAGAGAGCAAGAAAAGTAAAGAAATAAAAACTAAATTTTTCAATAAGGAGAAAAAAGAAAATCTACCAGTACAACAGTCATATAGTAAAGAAACATCCCAGTGTTCAGTAGCCTGATGCACAAGAAGTATCTGACAATGAGCTTCAAGCCTCCAGCAGGCATCCCAGGATGGGATTTTCCACCCCCAATCATTGGAGCTCCAGCTTCCAGGATTATCCAAGATGGCCCCTCTGGCTTCCAAATGTGTTGGCAAATGGGGAGCTGCAGCTCAGGGTGTGGCTGTGGTCAGCTGGAGGTCCTGGAGGTGGGGTGTGGTTGGTCAGGTAGGGGTCCTGTAGGTCAGGTGTTTTTGGTGTGGTTGCAGGATCCTGAAGGCCGGGTGTAGTCAGTCTGGGTTCCCAGTGATAGGGCACAGTCAGTTGGTCTGGGGGTCCTGGTGGCAGGGAGCACTCAGTCAATGTGAGGGTCCCAGAGGTAGGGAGTGATCAGTTGGACTGAGGGGTCCTGGAGATGGGGCTCAGTCAGTCTGGCCAGGGGTCCTACGAGGCCTGGCTGTTGTCTCAAAATGGCAGCAGCCACGTGTAATCTAACCTGCAGGTACTGTAACAGTGAACTTCCAGGCAACAGTAAGTAGCTGGTGCTCCACTGGTGGTCGGCGATCAGTTTGCTGACTGTTGTCAGAAGATCGGAGGTGAACCTTGTGCGTTGGGTGATGGATATGTGTAAGACAGGTGATGGACAGGCAAGAGGCAGGCAAATGACGAATGATAGGCCCCTGACAGTGAACAATCTGCATTCAAAAAAGGTGTCCATATGCTGGCAGACTGCAGGTGGTCACAGAAGACAAATGGGGTAAACAGCAGGGGATTGATAAACAGCAAAATCTGCCTCACCAAGAAACAGATATCCTCTACTTGAATCCGGAGTTATGGAGCAACAAGGAACACAGCCTCCCTCTAGTCCATCATCTTGGATCTCTATATATACAATTTTAATTGTTGATTATAACTTCAGGTTGAAAATAATATTCTCCAGAAAAATAATTCACGGGCTTGGATTCAAGTTTACTCAAAAAATTGACACTGACAGAAAAGCAGATAATTTCAGTAACCAAGAATCATGATCAAAACCCATCATCTGGGTGAGAGGAAAGAGAGAGAGAGAGAGAGAGAGAGAGAGAGAGAGAGAGAGAGAGAGTATTCCCTTTAAAAATTATACATCAGTCCTATTTTTCAAAGGGCTAACATGTTATTTTTCAAATTTAAATCTTCTGAAAAGTTCTTCTGTAATTTCCTACCAAAACAAGACCATGACATGTGCCATATTTTATTTTCCTTGACTTTGTACATGAATAATAATGAAGATGATAATCAGATAGTGACATTCAAAGTGAATGCTCTCAACCCAGAGGTAAGCAGGATGCAGCAGATATTAGGAAATATACACAGAGGTTTCACTTCTAATCAGAACACAAACTTCCAACTCTTTCAAGACACTCCATTCTTTGCTCTGACCTCCTCCCAAAGAGCACAGGCTGAGTGGAAAGCTGTGGACAGGTATGTCAGTTCAGAGCTAGCATGATAGGTCTGTGGCACTGGAGACGCTACAGTGCCCAGCCTCCATTGATCCCCTTGGCAATACTTATTTCATCCTGAGGACATGATTCTTACTCTTGGACTGATCTGGCTATGGAAAGGGCTGCAGATCCAGTTTCATTAATGCTATCTAAGGTCACATTTGGCACATCATTGTCATCACTGTCACTTTTACTTTATCTGGGAGATAGGTCTTGGGGATCCATTTGTGCTGGGAAAAGAAGGCATTTAGAATGAATTAAAATTAGTGTGCAGAAGTTAACCTTGCCCTGACCAACATCAAGCTTGGAATATCTTTTCTGTGCATTTTCACACGAATGGATTTCTCTAAACGTTACAGGAATTAGTGAAAGATACATATTTTATCTGTTGATCACTCAACTGACTTTTTTCCTCTTATTCATTTGATTTGCAAAATCTAAATCAGCTCCCAAGAGTGTCAGGGTAATATAACAGAATAGAAACTATAAAATCTGCAACATTACCAACTCCTGGGTGGTCCAAAGCTGATTACGTTGCTCATGAGCTACTGTCCCACCCTCTGGTTTCTCCTCCTCCTTGCAACTGCTGCCAGAGTTCTCACTACCTCACTGCTCATTAGCACTTACCCTGAAAGAGAGTATGAGATAGAGGAGGTATAATTTGCTTTGTGCTTCTCATAAGTTTAAAAGAGACAAAGTTGGCATGAATGAAAGTTTTAGGTACCATTCATACTCACAGGGAGTTGCTGTCTCACAGTTCTTTTTTGCCATTTGTGGATATTTGAGTGCATAAAATGGCAGAGATGGCAGCATTCAGAATATCTATTTATACATGCTAGAAAGTGCTCTTCATCTCCATTCTGATTTCATTTTTCAGTACTGGATTTTCCAGGTATGATTCTTCTCTAACCATGAACTTGCCAATGCAAGAAGCTGATGCCTTGACCTGATTGACCAGGATCATCATCAGATCCTTTCAATGAGAGATTTCTGATAAAATTTAAAGTTTTTGCCCATACTGTTTTAAATCAGATTTTGTTTCTTCTTCCTTTTTGTTATGACAGCTTTAGCAACCACTGTCTAGAATTCCCATCGGTCTTCACCTCAAGAACAAAGTAAGCACATTTTCTCAATTAAATGTACTGCACTTGTTTATAAATGTGTTGTTAAAATATAAAACTTCAATCCATCCTGATCTAATCCAGATTGTCACTCCTCAAAGGCATCTATGTAAGCCTTCCAAAATCACCACTACTTACAAAGGAAAGCAAATGTACTTCAATTCATGGTTACAAAGATGCTTGGGTACAAATACATTTAAAATGATGGTTAGGAAGACATTTGGTAAAAAAGGTATCTTTCTTCTTATTTTGCTGTTACTATACATCATATATTATATAGAAACATAGGGAAATGCTGATATTTCACTATTTTTTTATTCACAAACAGGCAATTTCTTATGACTGTACACAATATTTACATTAAGCCTGGAAAAGCTATACTTAGAGAGTTCCCACAGATTTCTAATTAAAGTTGTTTGGAAGAAACTGGCTTCTGTTGAACCCAGTGTGTTTTAGTGTATTTGACAAACATTCTGCCTGTATTATGTAAATATAAAAACCAAAATGTGTTTTGTACATTGGAAGTGTTCAATATGTATTAGATGATTTAAAGAAAAACTAATTTCAAAAATCTAAAGCAATAGACTTCAATGGAAGACAAATTTGCTGCCCAGGAGATTCTCGCAGTATCTGGAGACATTTTGGTTTGTCCTAACTGGGAGTGGGAAGGGGAGGATGCTAATGACATCTAGTGGGCTAGAGGTCAAGGATATGCTAAATGTCCTAAAATACACAAGAGTATTTGTCTCCCACAATGAAGAATTTACCAGTATAAAATCTCAATAGTACCCAGGTTGAAAAACTGACCTAAAGTTCTAAGAGTCTATACATAGAAAGGTGTTATACCTTAAGAAGAAGAAGTTTAACTATTCATCTCCTGAATTTAGACACTAATGGAGAAATTCAAACATATCCTGGATCATCCATATTTTTTGGCCTTATTCTCAAGTAAAAAAAATTCATTGTCATGTGACTGCACTCCTAACTTCTTCAAATATAGATGTCACTTTTCCAAATGCCAGCAATTATGGAGGAAATTTATTAAAAGTTTTTGAATATTTGCTTTGTAGCATACGCTGTCAGACAAAAGGGTTTTATTTTCCATCTGCTCTCTAGAGAAAATACTTCAGAAGGGGGACAAAGCCAAAAGTTCTACCACCAATTTATAACATAGAGCTTAACTCTTAGTTGCTTTAATGGCAATGAAGGTACCATATTGTTTAAACTTTATTTTGGCCAGAGGAACAAAAACTGGCTCCAGCTAACTTCTATTAAAATAATACACTATCATGCTTTACTTAATGACATGGTTAGATTCTGAGAAGCGCACTGTTAGGAGAGTTCACCCTTGTATCAACATTAGAGAGGGTGCTTACAAAACTTGAGACAGCTACAAGGTCACTAAGCAAAATAATCTGCGGCACCACCACTGTATGTACAAATTTTGTTGACTTAAGTATCATTAAGCAATACATGACCATACTGGGAAGACACTGAGCAGCTCACAGAATGTAAAGTAAGGATGAATATCCAGCTCAGGACTGTTTGGAAGATACAGGCATTTCAGTCAGAAATTCATAGGTAGTTTCTTTCTGGGCAAGACTGTTCTAGAATGATTCATTTAACAGCCATTCTTAACTATTCAAAGTCAGCCAAGAGAATTAATACCATACAGTATGGAATTACATATGCCTGTAAATGTCAACAATATAACATTTAAAGCTGTCCCAACATCACACACTAAGACATCTCTACCAAGGTAACTAATTAGCAAATTGCCAAAGATGAAAGAATATTCTAGAGGTCTTATTTTGTCCAAAGCAGCTGGCATTCTCATAGGTAAGTAATAGAAACCAAGGAAGATATAGGCGTGAACCAAGAAGCAATCTGGCTCTCAAAGTTCACATCTAATTGTATGAAACACTTCAAGCAACTTGAGTGAAAGTTGTGACCATCTATGTTATGTTTATATCTTTTTCAAAATATAAAGTATGATAAACAAGATATCCTTTTTGATATACTTTTCAGGGTAACATAATTGGGGATTTTTTTCTAATATTTTCAACAAATATTATGAAATAGTTCTGCTACCACCATGCTGGAAACTGTTTTTACCCATACTTTCAGTCAAGCTGAGGAAGTAATTAGAAAGACTTTTTAAAATCTGCATTGCTGATTAGGTCAGATGATTAGTTTATCCACATACCTGCATAATTCCACTCTAATTTTATTAAATATGGAATAGGAATATCCACTCTAATTCACCTCCATTAGTCTTTG
The DNA here is from genome assembly GCF_902686445.1 of Sciurus carolinensis. Taxonomy (NCBI): domain Eukaryota; kingdom Metazoa; phylum Chordata; class Mammalia; order Rodentia; family Sciuridae; genus Sciurus; species Sciurus carolinensis. The sequence goes on along the minus strand of NC_062217.1, from coordinate 87,932,743 downwards.
CACATCTGAACCCATTTATAAAGGCCTAATTCTCTGGGGTGCTTATTTGGGGGCAATATAAAAGTTACCTGGGCACCCAGAACAACAACAAAAAATTTACTTCCTTGAGTAGAACAGGAGATGACCTATTAACATTCAGAATTTACCTTGGAGATTAAATGGGATCCGTTTTGGGAAAACCAGCTCTTCCTGGAGTTCAAGGTATCTGGAACCCTGAATGAGTTTCATTCCATGTGACAAAATCCCAGGAAGATTAGCACAGAATGCTAACACTTGAATTTGAACCTGCTGACTTTCAAATACCCAGCTATGAGAGATTGTTACTCTAAAGATTTACCCAATGTACCACATTTCCCTGTGTCTGTGCCCTTATTTGGCCACTTTTTATAATGCCTGTGCTTACAGTATGACTTGATGTGGACAATGGGACATTAGCAAATGGGACACAGGAGAGGCTTCAAAACCACTTGCACACTGGGCTTCCTTTCTCTCTTGCTATTTTTAGAAGCTAGTCAGGAAGTGAGTAAACCTAGGAGAGACCCAGGAGAAAAACTGCTCAGCAGGCAGGGTAGTCAATCCCAGTCAGCAACCACAAAAGGAAGCCATGTCAGACCAGCCACATTCCAGTCACCAGGTAACTAGCTATGTGACCCCAGTGAGGCCAGAATGAAAACTGTTCAAATAAGCAGCCCCCCACATATTTTTGAAACACAGAATTATGCACAAAGAAGATAATTGCTATTTTAATTCACTAAGTTTTGGGGTGATTTCTTGGGCAGCAGATTAAATCAAGATGTGTTAACTCTCCCAGGTCCTTCCAGAGATTTCCTAGTAATGATATACACAAACTGCAGCTACTCTTTTGCCAAGTGGCAATCTGCCCTAAGTGACAAAAGCTTAAGTGATACATTAATATAAGAAGGAAAAGAAAGCTACATACTATATTGTACACAATTCACTTTTCAATTCAGAATATT